>NW_028124833.1:0-100657 GCF_965194825.1 Balaenoptera physalus | reverse complement strand
AGTTTCAGGGCCTTATTTAGGGACAGTGTTAGTGCCTGAGTTAGGAGTTGTGTCGGCCTTAGTTAGGGACCTTTTCAGGGCCTGAGTTAGGAGTAATGTCAGGGCCTTCCTTAAGTATTGTGTCAGCGCCTGAGTTAGGAATAGTGTCAGGGCCTTAGTTAGGGACATTGTCAGGGCATGATTTAGGAGTTGTGTTAGGGCGTGAGCTATGAATAGTGTCGGGGCCTTAGTTAGTGACAGTGTCAGTGCTGAGTTTGGAGTAGTATCAGGGCCTTAGTTAGAGACAGTGTCAGGGCCTGAGTTAGGTGTATGTCAGGGCCTTAGTTAGGGAGAGTGTCAGTGCCTGATTTAGGAGTAGTGCCAGAGGCTTTGTTAGGGACAGTGTCAGGGCCTGAGTTAAGAGTAGTGTCACAGCTGTACTTAGGACCAGTGTCAGGGCCTTAGTTAAGTCCAACATCAGCGCCTATGATAGGAATCAGATCAGGACCTGTGTTACAGGTAATGTCAGGGCCTTATTTAAGAACAGTGTCAGGGCCTGAGTCCTGACTTACTCCTTTCTCTCCTCACTAAGGACTTTTGACACTACTGCTAATTCAGGCCCTGATAATGTCCCTAACTAAGGCCCTGACACTTTCCCTGGCTAAGGCCCTGACCTTCTCCTAAGTCAGGCCCTGATACTGTCCCTAACAATGGCCCTGACACTACACCTAACGGAGGCCCCGACATGATACCTAACAAAGGCTTTGTTGCTAGTCCAAACTAAAGCCCTAAAATTGGTCCTAAATAAGGCCTTGACACCAATCCTAACTCAGGCCCTAAAACTGTCCCTAACTAAGGCCCTGATAGTATGCCTAACTCAGGCCCTCATACGATTCCTAACAATGGCTCTGATGCTAGTCCAAACTAAGGCCCTGAAATTGGTCCTAAATAAGGCCTTGACACTAATCCTAACTCAGGCCCTAGCACTGTCCCTAACTAGGTCTCAGAGAGTACACCTAAATCAGACCCTGACACTGTCCCTAAGCAAGGCCCTGACACTACTCCTAACTCAGTCCCTTACACTGTACCTAACAAAGTCTCTGATGCTAGGCCTAACTCAGGCCCTGAAACCGTCTGTAACTAAGGCCCTGCTGCCATCACTATCAAAAGTCCTGACATTATCCTGAGCTAATATCCTGACCTATGTCTTTCCAAGGTCCTGAAACTGTCCCAAAGTAAGCCCTGACGCTGTCCCTAAGTGAAGACCTGAGGCTGTCCCTACCTCAGGCCCTGAAGCTTTCCTTAACTGAAGCCTTGACGCTCTGACTAATTCAGGCCCTGATCATGTACCTAACGAAGACCTTAATGCTGATCCAGCAAAGACGCTGATGCTGCTCCCAAAGTCATGCCCTGACAGTGTGCCCAGCTAAGGGCCTGATGCTAAGCCTCACTCAGGCCCTGTCGCTCTCCTAAGTCAGGCCCTGACACTGTCACTAACTAAGGCCCTGACTCTACTCCTAATTCAGTCCCGTACATTGTATCTAACAAAGGCTCTGATGCTAGTCGTAACTCAGGCCTGACACTGTCTCTAACTAAGGGCTGCTGCCATCAACATCTAAAGTCCTGACATTATCCGGAGCTAATAACCTGACCCATGTCTTACCAAGGTCCTGACACTGTCCCAAAGTAAGCCCTGACGCTATCCCTAAGTGAGGCCCTGAAGCTTTCCCTAACTAACTCAGGCCTTGATGCTGTGACTAACTCAGACCCTGCACATGCCTTTAACTAAGACCCTAAGGCTGATCCAACAGAGACCCTGATGCTGCTCCTAAGTCATGCCTCGATAGTGTCCCCCACTAAGTGTCTGATGCTAGGCCTCACTCAGACCCTAACGCTCTCCCTAAGTCAGGCTCTGATGCTGTCCCTACCTGAAGCCCTGACACTGGTTCTAAATAAGGATCTGATACTCTCAGTAACTAAGGTTTTGACACTATGCTTAGGTCCTTTCCTGACACTATCCCTAGACCATAACCTGACCCTGTCCCTAGCAAATGTCGTGCCTCTTATGCTAACTACAGCCCTGCTGCTGTCCTTAACTAAGGGCCTAAAATTACTCTCGAGGCTGTGACCCTGTCCGTACCTAAGGCCTCGATGTTCGTCCTAATTCAGGGCCTGACACTGTCCCTAACTAAGGCCCTGCTGCCGTCAATATCTAAAGTCCTGACACTATCCTGAGCTAATTTCTTGACCCATCTCTTACCAAGGTCCTGAAACTGTCCCTAAGGAAGCCCTGATGCTGTCTCTAAGTGAGGCCTTGAGGCTGTCCCTAATAGAGGCCCTGATAATATCTTTAACATAGCCCCTGAGGCTGATCCTACCGTGGCTCTTATGCTGCTCCTAAGTCATGCCCTGACACTGTCTCTAGCTAAGGCCCTGACGCTAGGCCTCACTCAGGCCCTGTCCCACTCCCTAAGTCAGGCTCTGACGCTGTTCCTACCCGAAGCCCTGACACTCACTGCTCCTAAATTAGGTCCTGATGTGCTAAGTAACTAAGGTCTTGACACTAGCCCTAGGTCATTTCCTGACACTCTCCCTAGACCTTAACCTAACCTTCTCTTTAGCTAATGTCGAGATGAGCTAAAGAGAGTCTTTAGAACGAGATTCTTTCATCTTCTGAATATAGTTTTCTTCAAAACATAATTTTTATAGTGTTACTAACTTTAAACAAAATGTACTCAACTGCTGTGGAATATTCCTTCATAGGAGCGTGCATGGTTCACTTGTGCATCTGCTTGTGGTGGTGTTCAGGTTGCTTTCAGCTGTAGATCCCCTTATGCTAGCTAAATCCCTGATTCTGTCCGTAAATGAGGCCCTGAATTTAGGTCCGAGGCCGTGAACCTGTCCCTAACTGGGGCCTGGAGGCTCGTCCTAATGCAGGCCCTGACACTGTCCCTAACTAAGGCTCTGACACTACACCTAACTCAGTCACTGACACTGTACCTAACAAAGGCTCTGATGCTAGTCCTAACTTAGGCCCTGACACTGCCTCTAACTAAGGCCCTGCTGCCGTCAATATCTGAACACCTGATATTATCCTGAGCTAATAGCCTGACCCATGTCTTACCAAGGTCCTGAAACTTTCCCACAGTGAGCCCTGACGCTGTCCCTAAGTGAGGCCTTGAGGCTATCCCTAACGGAGGCCCTGATAATAGCTTTAACCAAGACCCTAATGCTGATCCTACAGAGGCCTTTATGCTGCTCCTAAGTCATGCCCTGATACTGTCCCTTACTCAGGCCCAAAAGATAGGCCTCACTTAGGCCCTGTTGCTGTACCTTAGTTAGGCTCTGATGCTGTCCATACATCAAGCCCTGGCGCTGGTCCTGATTAAGGCGCTCACGCTGCTGCTAACTAAGGCCCTGATGCTCTGAATAACTAAGGTCTTCTCGTTATCCCTTGGTCATTTCCTTTCACTATCTCTGGCCTGGAACCTGACTCTGTCCCGAGATAATCTCCTGCATCTTATGCTAACTGAAACCCTAATGCTCTCCCTAACTAAGGCCCTGACTACTCCTAACTAAGGCCATGACACTGAATCTAACAAAGGCCCGGAATCTGTCCTTAATATAGTCCCTGCTGCCAGCAATAACTAAAATCCTGACACTCTCCTGAGCTAATATTCTGACTCATTTCTAACCAAGGTCCAGACACTGTCCCTAAGAAAGCCCTGTCGCTGTCTTTAAGTGAAGACCTGAGGCTGTCTGTAACTCAGACCCTGAAGCTTTCCCTAACTGAGGCCTTGACGCTGTGACTAACTAGGGCTCCGGTCATGTCTTTAACTAAGAGCCTAAAGCTGATCCAACAAAGGCACTGATGCTGCTCCTAAGTCATTCCCTGACAGTGTCCCCAGCTAAGGGCCTGACATTAGGCCTCACTCAGGCCCTGTCGCTCTCCCTAAGTCAGGCCCTGGTGCTGTCCCTACCTGAAGCCCTAACACTGCTTCTGAAGAAGTCCCTGAGAGTCTCAGTAACAAAGGTCTTCACACTATCCTTAGGTCATTTCCTGACACGATTCCAAGCCTTTACCCTAACCCTGTCCTGAGCTAATGTCCTACCTCTTATGCTAACTAAAGACCTTATGCTGGCCTAATTCAGGCATTGAATTTAGTCCCAAGGCCGCTAGACTGTCCCCTACTCGGCTCGATGCCCTTACCGTCACAATGTTCCATGACCACTGTCATCACAATGCTCCACGCCCTTGTCATCACAATGCTCCATAACCCGTGTCATCACAAGGCTCCATGACCTTTGTCATCGCAATGCTCCATGCCATTGTCATCACAATGCTCCATACCCTTATCATCACAATGCTCCATGACCCCTTTCATCACAATGCTCCATGACCCTTGTCTAAAATGCTACATGCCTGTGAAATCACAAAGCTCCATACTCCCTGTCATCACAAGTCACCATGACTCTTGTCATCACAATGTTTCATGGCCCCTGTCATTCAAAATGCCTTATGACCACTGTCATACAAATGTTCCATGGCCCTTGTCATCACAATGCCCCGTGACCCCTGTCATCACAATGTTCCAGGGCCCCTGTCATCACAATGAGCCATGACCCCTTTCATCACAATGCTCCAGGTCCGTTTTCATCACAATGCTCCATGAGCCCTGTCATCACAATGTTCCCTGGCCTTTGTCATCACAATTCTCCATGGCCCCTGTAATCACAGTGCTCCATGACAACGTTCATCACATTGCTTCAGGACCACTGTCATCATAATGCCACATGAGCCCTGTCATCACAATGCTCCATGGCCCTTGTCATCACAATGCTCCAAATTCCTTGCAATCAAAATGCTCCTTGACCCTTTCATCACAATGTTACAGTACCCCTTTCTTCACAATGCTCCATGCCGCTGGTCACCACAATGCTCCATGACCTCTGTCATCACAATGCTCCATGTCCCTTGTCATTAAAATGCTCCATGGCCCCTGTCATCACAATGCTGCATGATCCTTATAATCTCAATGCTCCATGGTCCTCGTCATCACAAATCTCCACGCATTTGTCATTACAATGCTCCATGACCCCTGTCAGCCCAATTCTCCATAGCACTTTTCATCACAGTGCTACATGACCACTTTTATCACAATGTTCCTTGACCACTTTAATGACAATGCTCCATGACCACTTTCATCACAATGCCCCATGACCCCTGTCTTCAAAATGCTCCATGGCCCTTGTCACCACAATGCTCCAGGACCCGTCATCACAATTCTCCATGGCCCTTGTCATCACAATGCTCCATAGCGCTTGTCATCACAATGATCCAGAGCCTTAGTGCTTGAGTTGGGATTAGTCTCATTGCCTCAGTTAGGGACAATGTCATTGCCTGAATTGGGAGTAGTGTCAGAGCCTTAGTTAGGGACAGCGCCAGGGCGAGTTGGGAGTAGTGCAAGTGCTTTAGTTAGGGACAGTGCCGGTGCTTGCTTTTGGAGTAGTGTCAGGGCCAGAGTTAGGGACAGTGTCAGTGGCTGAGATGGGAATAGTGTCAGGGCCTTAGTTACGGACATTGTCAGTGCCTAAGTTGGGATTTTTGTCGGGGTCTTTATTATGGACAGTGTCAGGGCCTGAGTTAAGAGTAGTGTCAAGGCCTTAATTTGGAAGAGTGTCAGTGACTCAGTTTGGAGTAGTTTCAGACCCTTAGTTAGGAAGAGCGTCAGTGCCTGAGTTGGGAGTAGTGACATGGCCTAAGTTATGGACAGTGTCAGGGTCTGAGTTAGGAATAGTCTCAGGACGTTAGTTAGGGACAGTGTCAGTGACTGTGTTAGGAATAGTGTCAGGGCCTAAGTTAGGAGTAGTCTGAGACCGGTAGTTAGGAACAGTGTCAGGGCCTGAGTTGTGAGTAGTTTCAGGGCCTTAGAGAAAGTGTCATTGCCGGAGTTGGGAGTTATGTCAGGGCCTTAGTTAGGGACAGTGTCAGTGCCTGAGTTGGGAGTAGTGTCAGGGCCTAGTTAGGGACAGTGTCAGTGCCTGAGTTGGAAGTAATGTCAGGGCATTAGGGACAGTGTCAGTGGCTGAGATGGGAGTAGTGTCAGGGCCTAGTTAGGGACAGGGTCAGTGCCTGAGTTGTGAGTAGTTTCAAGGCCTTAGTTAGAGAAAGTGTCAGTGCCGGATTTGGGAGTTATGTCAGGGCCTTAGTTAGGGACAGTGTCAGTGCCTGAGTTGGGAGTAGTGTCAGGGCCTAGTTAGAGAAAGTGTCAGTGCCGGAGTTGGGAGTAGTGTCAGGGCCTTAGTTAGGGACAGTGTCAGTGCCTGAGTTGGGATTAGTGTCAGGGCCTAGTTAGGGACAGTGTCAGTGGCTGTGATGGTAGTAGTGTCAGGGTCTTAGTTAGGGAGAGTGTCAGTGCCTGAGTTGGTAATAGTCTCAGGGTCTTTTTTGGGGACAGCATCAGGGCATGAGTTAAAAGTAGTGTCAAGGCCTTAGTTAGGGAGAGTGTCAGTTACTGTGTAGGGAGTAGTATCAGGCCCTTCGTTAGGGACAGTGTCAGGGTCTGAGGTAGAAGTAGTCTCAGGGCCTTAGTTAGGTAGTGTGTCAGTGCCTAAGTAAGTAGTAGTGTGAGGGCCTTAGTTAGGGACAGTGTCAATGCCTGTGTTGGGAGTAGTGTCAGAGCCTTAGTTAGAGACAGCATCAGTGCCTGCGTTGGGAGTAGTGTCAGGGCCTTACTTAGGGACAGCGTCAGTGCCTGAGTTAGGAGTAGTGTGATGGCCGTAGTTAGGGACACTCTCAGTGCCAGAGTTGGGGGTAGTGGCAGGCCTTTGTTAGGGACTGTGCCAGGGCCTGAGTTAAGAGTAGTGTCAGGGCCTTAGTTAGAGACAGTGTTAGTGCCTGAGTTCAGAGTAATGTCAGGGCCTTAGTTAGGGACAATGTCAGTGCCTAGTTTGGGAGTAGTGTCAGGGCCTTAGTTAGGGACAGTGTCAGTGCCTGAGTTGGGAGTACTGTCAGGGCGTATTTCGGGACAGTCTCAGTGCCTTTGTTGGGATTAGTGTCAGGGTCTTTGTTAGGAACAATGTCAGTGCCTGAGTTGGGAGTTGTGTCAGGACATTAGTTATGGACAGTGTCAGTGCCTGAGTTGGGAGTAGTGTCAGGGCCTTAGTTAGGGACAGTGACAGTGCCTAAGTTGGGAGTAATGTCAGGGCCTTAGTTAGGGACAGTGTCATTGCCTGAGTTGGGACTAATATCAGTGCCTTAGTTAGGGACAGTGTCAGGGCCTGAATTGGGAGTAGTCTCTGAGCCGTAGTTAGGAACAGTGTCAGTGACTGACTTGGGAGTACTCTCGGGGTCTTAGTTAAGGTCAGTGTCAGGGCATGAGTTAAGTATTGTGTCAAAGCCTTAGTTACGGAGAGTGTCAGTTGTTGAATTAAGAGAAGTGTAATGGCCTTATTTAGTGACAGTGACAGTGCCTGAGTTAGGAGTGGAGTCAGGGCCTTATTTACGGTAGTGTCAGTGCCTGCATTAGGAGTAGTGTCAGGGCCTTAGTTAGGGACAGTGTCAGTGCCTGAGTTGGGAGTAGTGTCAGGACATTAATTAGGGAGAGTGTCAGTGCCTGAGTTGGGAGTAGTGCCAGTGCCTTAGTTAGAGACAGCGCCAGTGCTTGAGTTGGGAGTAGTGTCAGGGCCATAGTTAGGGATGGTGTCAGTTGCTGAGATGGGAGTAGTGTCAGGCCCTTAGTTACAGACAGTGCCAGGGCCTGAGTTGGGATTAGTTTCAGGGTCTTTATTATGGACTGTGTCAGGGCCTGAGTTAAGAGTAGTGTCAAGGCCTTAATTAGGGAGAGTGTCACTGTCTGAGTTGGGAGTAGGGTCAGACCCTTAGTTAAGGGACAGCGTCAGTGTCTGAGTTAGGAATAGTGCCAGAGCCTAAGTTACGGACAGTGCCAGGGCCTGAGTTAGGAGTAGTCTCAGACCGGTAGTTAGTAACAGTGTAAGGGCCTCAGTTGTGAGTAGTTTCAGGGCCTTAGTTAGCAAAAGTGTCAATGCCGGAATTGGGAGTAATGTCAGGGCTTACTTAGGGAGAGTGTCAGTGCCTGAGGTGGAAGTAGTATCAGGGCCTTAGTTAAGGAGAGTGTCAGTGCCTGAGTTCAGAGTACTGTCAGGGCATATTTAGGGACAGTCTCAGTGTCTATTTTGGGAGTAGTGTCACAGCCTTAGTTAGTGACATTGTCAGTGCCTGAGTAAGGAGTAGTGTCCGGGCCTTAGTTAGGGACAGTGTCAGTTGCTTAGTTAGGAGTAGTGTCACGGCCTAAGTTAGGGCCAGTGTCAGTGCCTGAGTCAGGAGTAGAGTCAGGGCCTAAGTTAGGGACAGTGTCATTGCTTGAGATAGGAGTAGTGTCAGGGCCTTAGTTAGGAGTAGCATCAGTGCCTTCGTTAGTTATTGTATCAGCGCCTCAGTTAGGAATAGTTTCAGGGCCTTATTTAGGGACAGTGTTAGTGCCTGAGTTAGGAGTTGTGTCGGCCTTAGTTAGGGACCTTTTCAGGGCCTGAGTTAGGAGTAATGTCAGGGCCTTCCTTAAGTATTGTGTCAGCGCCTGAGTTAGGAATAGTGTCAGGGCCTTAGTTAGGGACATTGTCAGGGCATGATTTAGGAGTTGTGTTAGGGCGTGAGCTATGAATAGTGTCGGGGCCTTAGTTAGTGACAGTGTCAGTGCTGAGTTTGGAGTAGTATCAGGGCCTTAGTTAGAGACAGTGTCAGGGCCTGAGTTAGGTGTATGTCAGGGCCTTAGTTAGGGAGAGTGTCAGTGCCTGATTTAGGAGTAGTGCCAGAGGCTTTGTTAGGGACAGTGTCAGGGCCTGAGTTAAGAGTAGTGTCACAGCTGTACTTAGGACCAGTGTCAGGGCCTTAGTTAAGTCCAACATCAGCGCCTATGATAGGAATCAGATCAGGACCTGTGTTACAGGTAATGTCAGGGCCTTATTTAAGAACAGTGTCAGGGCCTGAGTCCTGACTTACTCCTTTCTCTCCTCACTAAGGACTTTTGACACTACTGCTAATTCAGGCCCTGATAATGTCCCTAACTAAGGCCCTGACACTTTCCCTGGCTAAGGCCCTGACCTTCTCCTAAGTCAGGCCCTGATACTGTCCCTAACAATGGCCCTGACACTACACCTAACGGAGGCCCCGACATGATACCTAACAAAGGCTTTGTTGCTAGTCCAAACTAAAGCCCTAAAATTGGTCCTAAATAAGGCCTTGACACCAATCCTAACTCAGGCCCTAAAACTGTCCCTAACTAAGGCCCTGATAGTATGCCTAACTCAGGCCCTCATACGATTCCTAACAATGGCTCTGATGCTAGTCCAAACTAAGGCCCTGAAATTGGTCCTAAATAAGGCCTTGACACTAATCCTAACTCAGGCCCTAGCACTGTCCCTAACTAGGTCTCAGACAGTACACCTAAATCAGACCCTGACACTGTCCCTAAGCAAGGCCCTGACACTACTCCTAACTCAGTCCCTTACACTGTACCTAACAAAGTCTCTGATGCTAGGCCTAACTCAGGCCCTGAAACCGTCTGTAACTAAGGCCCTGCTGCCATCACTATCAAAAGTCCTGACATTATCCTGAGCTAATATCCTGACCTATGTCTTTCCAAGGTCCTGAAACTGTCCCAAAGTAAGCCCTGACGCTGTCCCTAAGTGAAGACCTGAGGCTGTCCCTACCTCAGGCCCTGAAGCTTTCCTTAACTGAAGCCTTGACGCTCTGACTAATTCAGGCCCTGATCATGTACCTAACGAAGACCTTAATGCTGATCCAGCAAAGACGCTGATGCTGCTCCAAAGTCATGCCCTGACAGTGTGCCCAGCTAAGGGCCTGATGCTAAGCCTCACTCAGGCCCTGTCGCTCTCCCTAAGTCAGGCCCTGACACTGTCACTAACTAAGGCCCTGACTCTACTCCTAATTCAGTCCCGTACATTGTATCTAACAAAGGCTCTGATGCTAGTCGTAACTCAGGGCCTGACACTGTCTCTAACTAAGGGCTGCTGCCATCAACATCTAAAGTCCTGACATTATCCGGAGCTAATAACCTGACCCATGTCTTACCAAGGTCCTGACACTGTCCCAAAGTAAGCCCTGACGCTATCCCTAAGTGAGGCCCTGAAGCTTTCCCTAACTAACTCAGGCCTTGATGCTGTGACTAACTCAGACCCTGCACATGCCTTTAACTAAGACCCTAAGGCTGATCCAACAGAGACCCTGATGCTGCTCCTAAGTCATGCCTCGATAGTGTCCCCCACTAAGTGTCTGATGCTAGGCCTCACTCAGACCCTAACGCTCTCCCTAAGTCAGGCTCTGATGCTGTCCCTACCTGAAGCCCTGACACTGGTTCTAAATAAGGATCTGATACTCTCAGTAACTAAGGTTTTGACACTATGCTTAGGTCCTTTCCTGACACTATCCCTAGACCATAACCTGACCCTGTCCCTAGCAAATGTCGTGCCTCTTATGCTAACTACAGCCCTGCTGCTGTCCTTAACTAAGGGCCTAAAATTACTCTCGAGGCTGTGACCCTGTCCGTACCTAAGGCCTCGATGTTCGTCCTAATTCAGGGCCTGACACTGTCCCTAACTAAGGCCCTGCTGCCGTCAATATCTAAAGTCCTGACACTATCCTGAGCTAATTTCTTGACCCATCTCTTACCAAGGTCCTGAAACTGTCCCTAAGGAAGCCCTGATGCTGTCTCTAAGTGAGGCCTTGAGGCTGTCCCTAATAGAGGCCCTGATAATATCTTTAACATAGCCCCTGAGGCTGATCCTACCGTGGCTCTTATGCTGCTCCTAAGTCATGCCCTGACACTGTCTCTAGCTAAGGCCCTGACGCTAGGCCTCACTCAGGCCCTGTCCCACTCCCTAAGTCAGGCTCTGACGCTGTTCCTACCCGAAGCCCTGACACTCACTGCTCCTAAATTAGGTCCTGATGTGCTAAGTAACTAAGGTCTTGACACTAGCCCTAGGTCATTTCCTGACACTCTCCCTAGACCTTAACCTAACCTTCTCTTTAGCTAATGTCGAGATGAGCTAAAGAGAGTCTTTAGAACGAGATTCTTTCATCTTCTGAATATAGTTTTCTTCAAAACATAATTTTTATAGTGTTACTAACTTTAAACAAAATGTACTCAACTGCTGTGGAATATTCCTTCATAGGAGCGTGCATGGTTCACTTGTGCATCTGCTTGTGGTGGTGTTCAGGTTGCTTTCAGCTGTAGATCCCCTTATGCTAGCTAAATCCCTGATTCTGTCCGTAAATGAGGCCCTGAATTTAGGTCCGAGGCCGTGAACCTGTCCCTAACTGGGGCCTGGAGGCTCGTCCTAATGCAGGCCCTGACACTGTCCCTAACTAAGGCTCTGACACTACACCTAACTCAGTCACTGACACTGTACCTAACAAAGGCTCTGATGCTAGTCCTAACTTAGGCCCTGACACTGCCTCTAACTAAGGCCCTGCTGCCGTCAATATCTGAACACCTGATATTATCCTGAGCTAATAGCCTGACCCATGTCTTACCAAGGTCCTGAAACTTTCCCACAGTGAGCCCTGACGCTGTCCCTAAGTGAGGCCTTGAGGCTATCCCTAACGGAGGCCCTGATAATAGCTTTAACCAAGACCCTAATGCTGATCCTACAGAGGCCTTTATGCTGCTCCTAAGTCATGCCCTGATACTGTCCCTTACTCAGGCCCAAAAGATAGGCCTCACTTAGGCCCTGTTGCTGTACCTTAGTTAGGCTCTGATGCTGTCCATACATCAAGCCCTGGCGCTGGTCCTGATTAAGGCGCTCACGCTGCTGCTAACTAAGGCCCTGATGCTCTGAATAACTAAGGTCTTCTCGTTATCCCTTGGTCATTTCCTTTCACTATCTCTGGCCTGGAACCTGACTCTGTCCCGAGATAATCTCCTGCATCTTATGCTAACTGAAACCCTAATGCTCTCCCTAACTAAGGCCCTGACTACTCCTAACTAAGGCCATGACACTGAATCTAACAAAGGCCCGGAATCTGTCCTTAATATAGTCCCTGCTGCCAGCAATAACTAAAATCCTGACACTCTCCTGAGCTAATATTCTGACTCATTTCTAACCAAGGTCCAGACACTGTCCCTAAGAAAGCCCTGTCGCTGTCTTTAAGTGAAGACCTGAGGCTGTCTGTAACTCAGACCCTGAAGCTTTCCCTAACTGAGGCCTTGACGCTGTGACTAACTAGGGCTCCGGTCATGTCTTTAACTAAGAGCCTAAAGCTGATCCAACAAAGGCACTGATGCTGCTCCTAAGTCATTCCCTGACAGTGTCCCCAGCTAAGGGCCTGACATTAGGCCTCACTCAGGCCCTGTCGCTCTCCCTAAGTCAGGCCCTGGTGCTGTCCCTACCTGAAGCCCTAACACTGCTTCTGAAGAAGTCCCTGAGAGTCTCAGTAACAAAGGTCTTCACACTATCCTTAGGTCATTTCCTGACACGATTCCAAGCCTTTACCCTAACCCTGTCCTGAGCTAATGTCCTACCTCTTATGCTAACTAAAGACCTTATGCTGGCCTAATTCAGGCATTGAATTTAGTCCCAAGGCCGCTAGACTGTCCCCTACTCGGCTCGATGCCCTTACCGTCACAATGTTCCATGACCACTGTCATCACAATGCTCCACGCCCTTGTCATCACAATGCTCCATAACCCGTGTCATCACAAGGCTCCATGACCTTTGTCATCGCAATGCTCCATGCCATTGTCATCACAATGCTCCATACCCTTATCATCACAATGCTCCATGACCCCTTTCATCACAATGCTCCATGACCCTTGTCTAAAATGCTACATGCCTGTGAAATCACAAAGCTCCATACTCCCTGTCATCACAAGTCACCATGACTCTTGTCATCACAATGTTTCATGGCCCCTGTCATTCAAAATGCCTTATGACCACTGTCATACAAATGTTCCATGGCCCTTGTCATCACAATGCCCCGTGACCCCTGTCATCACAATGTTCCAGGGCCCCTGTCATCACAATGAGCCATGACCCCTTTCATCACAATGCTCCAGGTCCGTTTTCATCACAATGCTCCATGAGCCCTGTCATCACAATGTTCCCTGGCCTTTGTCATCACAATTCTCCATGGCCCCTGTAATCACAGTGCTCCATGACAACGTTCATCACATTGCTTCAGGACCACTGTCATCATAATGCCACATGAGCCCTGTCATCACAATGCTCCATGGCCCTTGTCATCACAATGCTCCAAATTCCTTGCAATCAAAATGCTCCTTGACCCTTTCATCACAATGTTACAGTACCCCTTTCTTCACAATGCTCCATGCCGCTGGTCACCACAATGCTCCATGACCTCTGTCATCACAATGCTCCATGTCCCTTGTCATTAAAATGCTCCATGGCCCCTGTCATCACAATGCTGCATGATCCTTATAATCTCAATGCTCCATGGTCCTCGTCATCACAAATCTCCACGCATTTGTCATTACAATGCTCCATGACCCCTGTCAGCCCAATTCTCCATAGCACTTTTCATCACAGTGCTACATGACCACTTTTATCACAATGTTCCTTGACCACTTTAATGACAATGCTCCATGACCACTTTCATCACAATGCCCCATGACCCCTGTCTTCAAAATGCTCCATGGCCCTTGTCACCACAATGCTCCAGGACCCGTCATCACAATTCTCCATGGCCCTTGTCATCACAATGCTCCATAGCGCTTGTCATCACAATGATCCAGAGCCTTAGTGCTTGAGTTGGGATTAGTCTCATTGCCTCAGTTAGGGACAATGTCATTGCCTGAATTGGGAGTAGTGTCAGAGCCTTAGTTAGGGACAGCGCCAGGGCGAGTTGGGAGTAGTGCAAGTGCTTTAGTTAGGGACAGTGCCGGTGCTTGCTTTTGGAGTAGTGTCAGGGCCAGAGTTAGGGACAGTGTCAGTGGCTGAGATGGGAATAGTGTCAGGGCCTTAGTTACGGACATTGTCAGTGCCTAAGTTGGGATTTTTGTCGGGGTCTTTATTATGGACAGTGTCAGGGCCTGAGTTAAGAGTAGTGTCAAGGCCTTAATTTGGAAGAGTGTCAGTGACTCAGTTTGGAGTAGTTTCAGACCCTTAGTTAGGAAGAGCGTCAGTGCCTGAGTTGGGAGTAGTGACATGGCCTAAGTTATGGACAGTGTCAGGGTCTGAGTTAGGAATAGTCTCAGGACGTTAGTTAGGGACAGTGTCAGTGACTGTGTTAGGAATAGTGTCAGGGCCTAAGTTAGGAGTAGTCTGAGACCGGTAGTTAGGAACAGTGTCAGGGCCTGAGTTGTGAGTAGTTTCAGGGCCTTAGAGAAAGTGTCATTGCCGGAGTTGGGAGTTATGTCAGGGCCTTAGTTAGGGACAGTGTCAGTGCCTGAGTTGGGAGTAGTGTCAGGGCCTAGTTAGGGACAGTGTCAGTGCCTGAGTTGGAAGTAATGTCAGGGCATTAGGGACAGTGTCAGTGGCTGAGATGGGAGTAGTGTCAGGGCCTAGTTAGGGACAGGGTCAGTGCCTGAGTTGTGAGTAGTTTCAAGGCCTTAGTTAGAGAAAGTGTCAGTGCCGGATTTGGGAGTTATGTCAGGGCCTTAGTTAGGGACAGTGTCAGTGCCTGAGTTGGGAGTAGTGTCAGGGCCTAGTTAGAGAAAGTGTCAGTGCCGGAGTTGGGAGTAGTGTCAGGGCCTTAGTTAGGGACAGTGTCAGTGCCTGAGTTGGGATTAGTGTCAGGGCCTAGTTAGGGACAGTGTCAGTGGCTGTGATGGTAGTAGTGTCAGGGTCTTAGTTAGGGAGAGTGTCAGTGCCTGAGTTGGTAATAGTCTCAGGGTCTTTTTTGGGGACAGCATCAGGGCATGAGTTAAAAGTAGTGTCAAGGCCTTAGTTAGGGAGAGTGTCAGTTACTGTGTAGGGAGTAGTATCAGGCCCTTCGTTAGGGACAGTGTCAGGGTCTGAGGTAGAAGTAGTCTCAGGGCCTTAGTTAGGTAGTGTGTCAGTGCCTAAGTAAGTAGTAGTGTGAGGGCCTTAGTTAGGGACAGTGTCAATGCCTGTGTTGGGAGTAGTGTCAGAGCCTTAGTTAGAGACAGCATCAGTGCCTGCGTTGGGAGTAGTGTCAGGGCCTTACTTAGGGACAGCGTCAGTGCCTGAGTTAGGAGTAGTGTGATGGCCGTAGTTAGGGACACTCTCAGTGCCAGAGTTGGGGGTAGTGGCAGGCCTTTGTTAGGGACTGTGCCAGGGCCTGAGTTAAGAGTAGTGTCAGGGCCTTAGTTAGAGACAGTGTTAGTGCCTGAGTTCAGAGTAATGTCAGGGCCTTAGTTAGGGACAATGTCAGTGCCTAGTTTGGGAGTAGTGTCAGGGCCTTAGTTAGGGACAGTGTCAGTGCCTGAGTTGGGAGTACTGTCAGGGCGTATTTCGGGACAGTCTCAGTGCCTTTGTTGGGATTAGTGTCAGGGTCTTTGTTAGGAACAATGTCAGTGCCTGAGTTGGGAGTTGTGTCAGGACATTAGTTATGGACAGTGTCAGTGCCTGAGTTGGGAGTAGTGTCAGGGCCTTAGTTAGGGACAGTGACAGTGCCTAAGTTGGGAGTAATGTCAGGGCCTTAGTTAGGGACAGTGTCATTGCCTGAGTTGGGACTAATATCAGTGCCTTAGTTAGGGACAGTGTCAGGGCCTGAATTGGGAGTAGTCTCTGAGCCGTAGTTAGGAACAGTGTCAGTGACTGACTTGGGAGTACTCTCGGGGTCTTAGTTAAGGTCAGTGTCAGGGCATGAGTTAAGTATTGTGTCAAAGCCTTAGTTACGGAGAGTGTCAGTTGTTGAATTAAGAGAAGTGTAATGGCCTTATTTAGTGACAGTGACAGTGCCTGAGTTAGGAGTGGAGTCAGGGCCTTATTTACGGTAGTGTCAGTGCCTGCATTAGGAGTAGTGTCAGGGCCTTAGTTAGGGACAGTGTCAGTGCCTGAGTTGGGAGTAGTGTCAGGACATTAATTAGGGAGAGTGTCAGTGCCTGAGTTGGGAGTAGTGCCAGTGCCTTAGTTAGAGACAGCGCCAGTGCTTGAGTTGGGAGTAGTGTCAGGGCCATAGTTAGGGATGGTGTCAGTTGCTGAGATGGGAGTAGTGTCAGGCCCTTAGTTACAGACAGTGCCAGGGCCTGAGTTGGGATTAGTTTCAGGGTCTTTATTATGGACTGTGTCAGGGCCTGAGTTAAGAGTAGTGTCAAGGCCTTAATTAGGGAGAGTGTCACTGTCTGAGTTGGGAGTAGGGTCAGACCCTTAGTTAAGGGACAGCGTCAGTGTCTGAGTTAGGAATAGTGCCAGAGCCTAAGTTACGGACAGTGCCAGGGCCTGAGTTAGGAGTAGTCTCAGACCGGTAGTTAGTAACAGTGTAAGGGCCTCAGTTGTGAGTAGTTTCAGGGCCTTAGTTAGCAAAAGTGTCAATGCCGGAATTGGGAGTAATGTCAGGGCTTACTTAGGGAGAGTGTCAGTGCCTGAGGTGGAAGTAGTATCAGGGCCTTAGTTAAGGAGAGTGTCAGTGCCTGAGTTCAGAGTACTGTCAGGGCATATTTAGGGACAGTCTCAGTGTCTATTTTGGGAGTAGTGTCACAGCCTTAGTTAGTGACATTGTCAGTGCCTGAGTAAGGAGTAGTGTCCGGGCCTTAGTTAGGGACAGTGTCAGTTGCTTAGTTAGGAGTAGTGTCACGGCCTAAGTTAGGGCCAGTGTCAGTGCCTGAGTCAGGAGTAGAGTCAGGGCCTAAGTTAGGGACAGTGTCATTGCTTGAGATAGGAGTAGTGTCAGGGCCTTAGTTAGGAGTAGCATCAGTGCCTTCGTTAGTTATTGTATCAGCGCCTCAGTTAGGAATAGTTTCAGGGCCTTATTTAGGGACAGTGTTAGTGCCTGAGTTAGGAGTTGTGTCGGCCTTAGTTAGGGACCTTTTCAGGGCCTGAGTTAGGAGTAATGTCAGGGCCTTCCTTAAGTATTGTGTCAGCGCCTGAGTTAGGAATAGTGTCAGGGCCTTAGTTAGGGACATTGTCAGGGCATGATTTAGGAGTTGTGTTAGGGCGTGAGCTATGAATAGTGTCGGGGCCTTAGTTAGTGACAGTGTCAGTGCTGAGTTTGGAGTAGTATCAGGGCCTTAGTTAGAGACAGTGTCAGGGCCTGAGTTAGGTGTATGTCAGGGCCTTAGTTAGGGAGAGTGTCAGTGCCTGATTTAGGAGTAGTGCCAGAGGCTTTGTTAGGGACAGTGTCAGGGCCTGAGTTAAGAGTAGTGTCACAGCTGTACTTAGGACCAGTGTCAGGGCCTTAGTTAAGTCCAACATCAGCGCCTATGATAGGAATCAGATCAGGACCTGTGTTACAGGTAATGTCAGGGCCTTATTTAAGAACAGTGTCAGGGCCTGAGTCCTGACTTACTCCTTTCTCTCCTCACTAAGGACTTTTGACACTACTGCTAATTCAGGCCCTGATAATGTCCCTAACTAAGGCCCTGACACTTTCCCTGGCTAAGGCCCTGACCTTCTCCTAAGTCAGGCCCTGATACTGTCCCTAACAATGGCCCTGACACTACACCTAACGGAGGCCCCGACATGATACCTAACAAAGGCTTTGTTGCTAGTCCAAACTAAAGCCCTAAAATTGGTCCTAAATAAGGCCTTGACACCAATCCTAACTCAGGCCCTAAAACTGTCCCTAACTAAGGCCCTGATAGTATGCCTAACTCAGGCCCTCATACGATTCCTAACAATGGCTCTGATGCTAGTCCAAACTAAGGCCCTGAAATTGGTCCTAAATAAGGCCTTGACACTAATCCTAACTCAGGCCCTAGCACTGTCCCTAACTAGGTCTCAGAGAGTACACCTAAATCAGACCCTGACACTGTCCCTAAGCAAGGCCCTGACACTACTCCTAACTCAGTCCCTTACACTGTACCTAACAAAGTCTCTGATGCTAGGCCTAACTCAGGCCCTGAAACCGTCTGTAACTAAGGCCCTGCTGCCATCACTATCAAAAGTCCTGACATTATCCTGAGCTAATATCCTGACCTATGTCTTTCCAAGGTCCTGAAACTGTCCCAAAGTAAGCCCTGACGCTGTCCCTAAGTGAAGACCTGAGGCTGTCCCTACCTCAGGCCCTGAAGCTTTCCTTAACTGAAGCCTTGACGCTCTGACTAATTCAGGCCCTGATCATGTACCTAACGAAGACCTTAATGCTGATCCAGCAAAGACGCTGATGCTGCTCCAAAGTCATGCCCTGACAGTGTGCCCAGCTAAGGGCCTGATGCTAAGCCTCACTCAGGCCCTGTCGCTCTCCCTAAGTCAGGCCCTGACACTGTCACTAACTAAGGCCCTGACTCTACTCCTAATTCAGTCCCGTACATTGTATCTAACAAAGGCTCTGATGCTAGTCGTAACTCAGGGCCTGACACTGTCTCTAACTAAGGGCTGCTGCCATCAACATCTAAAGTCCTGACATTATCCGGAGCTAATAACCTGACCCATGTCTTACCAAGGTCCTGACACTGTCCCAAAGTAAGCCCTGACGCTATCCCTAAGTGAGGCCCTGAAGCTTTCCCTAACTAACTCAGGCCTTGATGCTGTGACTAACTCAGACCCTGCACATGCCTTTAACTAAGACCCTAAGGCTGATCCAACAGAGACCCTGATGCTGCTCTTAAGTCATGCCTCGATAGTGTCCCCCACTAAGTGTCTGATGCTAGGCCTCACTCAGACCCTAACGCTCTCCCTAAGTCAGGCTCTGATGCTGTCCCTACCTGAAGCCCTGACACTGGTTCTAAATAAGGATCTGATACTCTCAGTAACTAAGGTTTTGACACTATGCTTAGGTCCTTTCCTGACACTATCCCTAGACCATAACCTGACCCTGTCCCTAGCAAATGTCGTGCCTCTTATGCTAACTACAGCCCTGCTGCTGTCCTTAACTAAGGGCCTAAAATTACTCTCGAGGCTGTGACCCTGTCCGTACCTAAGGCCTCGATGTTCGTCCTAATTCAGGGCCTGACACTGTCCCTAACTAAGGCCCTGCTGCCGTCAATATCTAAAGTCCTGACACTATCCTGAGCTAATTTCTTGACCCATCTCTTACCAAGGTCCTGAAACTGTCCCTAAGGAAGCCCTGATGCTGTCTCTAAGTGAGGCCTTGAGGCTGTCCCTAATAGAGGCCCTGATAATATCTTTAACATAGCCCCTGAGGCTGATCCTACCGTGGCTCTTATGCTGCTCCTAAGTCATGCCCTGACACTGTCTCTAGCTAAGGCCCTGACGCTAGGCCTCACTCAGGCCCTGTCCCACTCCCTAAGTCAGGCTCTGACGCTGTTCCTACCCGAAGCCCTGACACTCACTGCTCCTAAATTAGGTCCTGATGTGCTAAGTAACTAAGGTCTTGACACTAGCCCTAGGTCATTTCCTGACACTCTCCCTAGACCTTAACCTAACCTTCTCTTTAGCTAATGTCGAGATGAGCTAAAGAGAGTCTTTAGAACGAGATTCTTTCATCTTCTGAATATAGTTTTCTTCAAAACATAATTTTTATAGTGTTACTAACTTTAAACAAAATGTACTCAACTGCTGTGGAATATTCCTTCATAGGAGCGTGCATGGTTCACTTGTGCATCTGCTTGTGGTGGTGTTCAGGTTGCTTTCAGCTGTAGATCCCCTTATGCTAGCTAAATCCCTGATTCTGTCCGTAAATGAGGCCCTGAATTTAGGTCCGAGGCCGTGAACCTGTCCCTAACTGGGGCCTGGAGGCTCGTCCTAATGCAGGCCCTGACACTGTCCCTAACTAAGGCTCTGACACTACACCTAACTCAGTCACTGACACTGTACCTAACAAAGGCTCTGATGCTAGTCCTAACTTAGGCCCTGACACTGCCTCTAACTAAGGCCCTGCTGCCGTCAATATCTGAACACCTGATATTATCCTGAGCTAATAGCCTGACCCATGTCTTACCAAGGTCCTGAAACTTTCCCACAGTGAGCCCTGACGCTGTCCCTAAGTGAGGCCTTGAGGCTATCCCTAACGGAGGCCCTGATAATAGCTTTAACCAAGACCCTAATGCTGATCCTACAGAGGCCTTTATGCTGCTCCTAAGTCATGCCCTGATACTGTCCCTTACTCAGGCCCAAAAGATAGGCCTCACTTAGGCCCTGTTGCTGTACCTTAGTTAGGCTCTGATGCTGTCCATACATCAAGCCCTGGCGCTGGTCCTGATTAAGGCGCTCACGCTGCTGCTAACTAAGGCCCTGATGCTCTGAATAACTAAGGTCTTCTCGTTATCCCTTGGTCATTTCCTTTCACTATCTCTGGCCTGGAACCTGACTCTGTCCCGAGATAATCTCCTGCATCTTATGCTAACTGAAACCCTAATGCTCTCCCTAACTAAGGCCCTGACTACTCCTAACTAAGGCCATGACACTGAATCTAACAAAGGCCCGGAATCTGTCCTTAATATAGTCCCTGCTGCCAGCAATAACTAAAATCCTGACACTCTCCTGAGCTAATATTCTGACTCATTTCTAACCAAGGTCCAGACACTGTCCCTAAGAAAGCCCTGTCGCTGTCTTTAAGTGAAGACCTGAGGCTGTCTGTAACTCAGACCCTGAAGCTTTCCCTAACTGAGGCCTTGACGCTGTGACTAACTAGGGCTCCGGTCATGTCTTTAACTAAGAGCCTAAAGCTGATCCAACAAAGGCACTGATGCTGCTCCTAAGTCATTCCCTGACAGTGTCCCCAGCTAAGGGCCTGACATTAGGCCTCACTCAGGCCCTGTCGCTCTCCCTAAGTCAGGCCCTGGTGCTGTCCCTACCTGAAGCCCTAACACTGCTTCTGAAGAAGTCCCTGAGAGTCTCAGTAACAAAGGTCTTCACACTATCCTTAGGTCATTTCCTGACACGATTCCAAGCCTTTACCCTAACCCTGTCCTGAGCTAATGTCCTACCTCTTATGCTAACTAAAGACCTTATGCTGGCCTAATTCAGGCATTGAATTTAGTCCCAAGGCCGCTAGACTGTCCCCTACTCGGCTCGATGCCCTTACCGTCACAATGTTCCATGACCACTGTCATCACAATGCTCCACGCCCTTGTCATCACAATGCTCCATAACCCGTGTCATCACAAGGCTCCATGACCTTTGTCATCGCAATGCTCCATGCCATTGTCATCACAATGCTCCATACCCTTATCATCACAATGCTCCATGACCCCTTTCATCACAATGCTCCATGACCCTTGTCTAAAATGCTACATGCCTGTGAAATCACAAAGCTCCATACTCCCTGTCATCACAAGTCACCATGACTCTTGTCATCACAATGTTTCATGGCCCCTGTCATTCAAAATGCCTTATGACCACTGTCATACAAATGTTCCATGGCCCTTGTCATCACAATGCCCCGTGACCCCTGTCATCACAATGTTCCAGGGCCCCTGTCATCACAATGAGCCATGACCCCTTTCATCACAATGCTCCAGGTCCGTTTTCATCACAATGCTCCATGAGCCCTGTCATCACAATGTTCCCTGGCCTTTGTCATCACAATTCTCCATGGCCCCTGTAATCACAGTGCTCCATGACAACGTTCATCACATTGCTTCAGGACCACTGTCATCATAATGCCACATGAGCCCTGTCATCACAATGCTCCATGGCCCTTGTCATCACAATGCTCCAAATTCCTTGCAATCAAAATGCTCCTTGACCCTTTCATCACAATGTTACAGTACCCCTTTCTTCACAATGCTCCATGCCGCTGGTCACCACAATGCTCCATGACCTCTGTCATCACAATGCTCCATGTCCCTTGTCATTAAAATGCTCCATGGCCCCTGTCATCACAATGCTGCATGATCCTTATAATCTCAATGCTCCATGGTCCTCGTCATCACAAATCTCCACGCATTTGTCATTACAATGCTCCATGACCCCTGTCAGCCCAATTCTCCATAGCACTTTTCATCACAGTGCTACATGACCACTTTTATCACAATGTTCCTTGACCACTTTAATGACAATGCTCCATGACCACTTTCATCACAATGCCCCATGACCCCTGTCTTCAAAATGCTCCATGGCCCTTGTCACCACAATGCTCCAGGACCCGTCATCACAATTCTCCATGGCCCTTGTCATCACAATGCTCCATAGCGCTTGTCATCACAATGATCCAGAGCCTTAGTGCTTGAGTTGGGATTAGTCTCATTGCCTCAGTTAGGGACAATGTCATTGCCTGAATTGGGAGTAGTGTCAGAGCCTTAGTTAGGGACAGCGCCAGGGCGAGTTGGGAGTAGTGCAAGTGCTTTAGTTAGGGACAGTGCCGGTGCTTGCTTTTGGAGTAGTGTCAGGGCCAGAGTTAGGGACAGTGTCAGTGGCTGAGATGGGAATAGTGTCAGGGCCTTAGTTACGGACATTGTCAGTGCCTAAGTTGGGATTTTTGTCGGGGTCTTTATTATGGACAGTGTCAGGGCCTGAGTTAAGAGTAGTGTCAAGGCCTTAATTTGGAAGAGTGTCAGTGACTCAGTTTGGAGTAGTTTCAGACCCTTAGTTAGGAAGAGCGTCAGTGCCTGAGTTGGGAGTAGTGACATGGCCTAAGTTATGGACAGTGTCAGGGTCTGAGTTAGGAATAGTCTCAGGACGTTAGTTAGGGACAGTGTCAGTGACTGTGTTAGGAATAGTGTCAGGGCCTAAGTTAGGAGTAGTCTGAGACCGGTAGTTAGGAACAGTGTCAGGGCCTGAGTTGTGAGTAGTTTCAGGGCCTTAGAGAAAGTGTCATTGCCGGAGTTGGGAGTTATGTCAGGGCCTTAGTTAGGGACAGTGTCAGTGCCTGAGTTGGGAGTAGTGTCAGGGCCTAGTTAGGGACAGTGTCAGTGCCTGAGTTGGAAGTAATGTCAGGGCATTAGGGACAGTGTCAGTGGCTGAGATGGGAGTAGTGTCAGGGCCTAGTTAGGGACAGGGTCAGTGCCTGAGTTGTGAGTAGTTTCAAGGCCTTAGTTAGAGAAAGTGTCAGTGCCGGATTTGGGAGTTATGTCAGGGCCTTAGTTAGGGACAGTGTCAGTGCCTGAGTTGGGAGTAGTGTCAGGGCCTAGTTAGAGAAAGTGTCAGTGCCGGAGTTGGGAGTAGTGTCAGGGCCTTAGTTAGGGACAGTGTCAGTGCCTGAGTTGGGATTAGTGTCAGGGCCTAGTTAGGGACAGTGTCAGTGGCTGTGATGGTAGTAGTGTCAGGGTCTTAGTTAGGGAGAGTGTCAGTGCCTGAGTTGGTAATAGTCTCAGGGTCTTTTTTGGGGACAGCATCAGGGCATGAGTTAAAAGTAGTGTCAAGGCCTTAGTTAGGGAGAGTGTCAGTTCCTGTGTAGGGAGTAGTATCAGGCCCTTCGTTAGGGACAGTGTCAGGGTCTGAGGTAGAAGTAGTCTCAGGGCCTTAGTTAGGTAGTGTGTCAGTGCCTAAGTAAGTAGTAGTGTGAGGGCCTTAGTTAGGGACAGTGTCAATGCCTGTGTTGGGAGTAGTGTCAGAGCCTTAGTTAGAGACAGCATCAGTGCCTGCGTTGGGAGTAGTGTCAGGGCCTTACTTAGGGACAGCGTCAGTGCCTGAGTTAGGAGTAGTGTGATGGCCGTAGTTAGGGACACTCTCAGTGCCAGAGTTGGGGGTAGTGGCAGGCCTTTGTTAGGGACTGTGCCAGGGCCTGAGTTAAGAGTAGTGTCAGGGCCTTAGTTAGAGACAGTGTTAGTGCCTGAGTTCAGAGTAATGTCAGGGCCTTAGTTAGGGACAATGTCAGTGCCTAGTTTGGGAGTAGTGTCAGGGCCTTAGTTAGGGACAGTGTCAGTGCCTGAGTTGGGAGTACTGTCAGGGCGTATTTCAGGACAGTCTCAGTGCCTTTGTTGGGATTAGTGTCAGGGTCTTTGTTAGGAACAATGTCAGTGCCTGAGTTGGGAGTTGTGTCAGGACATTAGTTATGGACAGTGTCAGTGCCTGAGTTGGGAGTAGTGTCAGGGCCTTAGTTAGGGACAGTGACAGTGCCTAAGTTGGGAGTAATGTCAGGGCCTTAGTTAGGGACAGTGTCATTGCCTGAGTTGGGACTAATATCAGTGCCTTAGTTAGGGACAGTGTCAGGGCCTGAATTGGGAGTAGTCTCTGAGCCGTAGTTAGGAACAGTGTCAGTGACTGACTTGGGAGTACTCTCGGGGTCTTAGTTAAGGTCAGTGTCAGGGCATGAGTTAAGTATTGTGTCAAAGCCTTAGTTACGGAGAGTGTCAGTTGTTGAATTAAGAGAAGTGTAATGGCCTTATTTAGTGACAGTGACAGTGCCTGAGTTAGGAGTGGAGTCAGGGCCTTATTTACGGTAGTGTCAGTGCCTGCATTAGGAGTAGTGTCAGGGCCTTAGTTAGGGACAGTGTCAGTGCCTGAGTTGGGAGTAGTGTCAGGACATTAATTAGGGAGAGTGTCAGTGCCTGAGTTGGGAGTAGTGCCAGTGCCTTAGTTAGAGACAGCGCCAGTGCTTGAGTTGGGAGTAGTGTCAGGGCCATAGTTAGGGATGGTGTCAGTTGCTGAGATGGGAGTAGTGTCAGGCCCTTAGTTACAGACAGTGCCAGGGCCTGAGTTGGGATTAGTTTCAGGGTCTTTATTATGGACTGTGTCAGGGCCTGAGTTAAGAGTAGTGTCAAGGCCTTAATTAGGGAGAGTGTCACTGTCTGAGTTGGGAGTAGGGTCAGACCCTTAGTTAAGGGACAGCGTCAGTGTCTGAGTTAGGAATAGTGCCAGAGCCTAAGTTACGGACAGTGCCAGGGCCTGAGTTAGGAGTAGTCTCAGACCGGTAGTTAGTAACAGTGTAAGGGCCTCAGTTGTGAGTAGTTTCAGGGCCTTAGTTAGCAAAAGTGTCAATGCCGGAATTGGGAGTAATGTCAGGGCTTACTTAGGGAGAGTGTCAGTGCCTGAGGTGGAAGTAGTATCAGGGCCTTAGTTAAGGAGAGTGTCAGTGCCTGAGTTCAGAGTACTGTCAGGGCATATTTAGGGACAGTCTCAGTGTCTATTTTGGGAGTAGTGTCACAGCCTTAGTTAGTGACATTGTCAGTGCCTGAGTAAGGAGTAGTGTCCGGGCCTTAGTTAGGGACAGTGTCAGTTGCTTAGTTAGGAGTAGTGTCACGGCCTAAGTTAGGGCCAGTGTCAGTGCCTGAGTCAGGAGTAGAGTCAGGGCCTAAGTTAGGGACAGTGTCATTGCTTGAGATAGGAGTAGTGTCAGGGCCTTAGTTAGGAGTAGCATCAGTGCCTTCGTTAGTTATTGTATCAGCGCCTCAGTTAGGAATAGTTTCAGGGCCTTATTTAGGGACAGTGTTAGTGCCTGAGTTAGGAGTTGTGTCGGCCTTAGTTAGGGACCTTTTCAGGGCCTGAGTTAGGAGTAATGTCAGGGCCTTCCTTAAGTATTGTGTCAGCGCCTGAGTTAGGAATAGTGTCAGGGCCTTAGTTAGGGAAATTGTCAGGGCATGATTTAGGAGTTGTGTTAGGGCGTGAGCTATGAATAGTGTCGGGGCCTTAGTTAGTGACAGTGTCAGTGCTGAGTTTGGAGTAGTATCAGGGCCTTAGTTAGAGGCAGTGTCAGGGCCTGAGTTAGGTGTATGTCAGGGCCTTAGTTAGGGAGAGTGTCAGTGCCTGATTTAGGAGTAGTGCCAGAGGCTTTGTTAGGGACAGTGTCAGGGCCTGAGTTAAGAGTAGTGTCACAGCTGTACTTAGGACCAGTGTCAGGGCCTTAGTTAAGTCCAACATCAGCGCCTATGATAGGAATCAGATCAGGACCTGTGTTACAGGTAATGTCAGGGCCTTATTTAAGAACAGTGTCAGGGCCTGAGTCCTGACTTACTCCTTTCTCTCCTCACTAAGGACTTTTGACACTACTGCTAATTCAGGCCCTGATAATGTCCCTAACTAAGGCCCTGACACTTTCCCTGGCTAAGGCCCTGACCTTCTCCTAAGTCAGGCCCTGATACTGTCCCTAACAATGGCCCTGACACTACACCTAACGGAGGCCCCGACATGATACCTAACAAAGGCTTTGTTGCTAGTCCAAACTAAAGCCCTAAAATTGGTCCTAAATAAGGCCTTGACACCAATCCTAACTCAGGCCCTAAAACTGTCCCTAACTAAGGCCCTGATAGTATGCCTAACTCAGGCCCTCATACGATTCCTAACAATGGCTCTGATGCTAGTCCAAACTAAGGCCCTGAAATTGGTCCTAAATAAGGCCTTGACACTAATCCTAACTCAGGCCCTAGCACTGTCCCTAACTAGGTCTCAGAGAGTACACCTAAATCAGACCCTGACACTGTCCCTAAGCAAGGCCCTGACACTACTCCTAACTCAGTCCCTTACACTGTACCTAACAAAGTCTCTGATGCTAGGCCTAACTCAGGCCCTGAAACCGTCTGTAACTAAGGCCCTGCTGCCATCACTATCAAAAGTCCTGACATTATCCTGAGCTAATATCCTGACCTATGTCTTTCCAAGGTCCTGAAACTGTCCCAAAGTAAGCCCTGACGCTGTCCCTAAGTGAAGACCTGAGGCTGTCCCTACCTCAGGCCCTGAAGCTTTCCTTAACTGAAGCCTTGACGCTCTGACTAATTCAGGCCCTGATCATGTACCTAACGAAGACCTTAATGCTGATCCAGCAAAGACGCTGATGCTGCTCCAAAGTCATGCCCTGACAGTGTGCCCAGCTAAGGGCCTGATGCTAAGCCTCACTCAGGCCCTGTCGCTCTCCCTAAGTCAGGCCCTGACACTGTCACTAACTAAGGCCCTGACTCTACTCCTAATTCAGTCCCGTACATTGTATCTAACAAAGGCTCTGATGCTAGTCGTAACTCAGGGCCTGACACTGTCTCTAACTAAGGGCTGCTGCCATCAACATCTAAAGTCCTGACATTATCCGGAGCTAATAACCTGACCCATGTCTTACCAAGGTCCTGACACTGTCCCAAAGTAAGCCCTGACGCTATCCCTAAGTGAGGCCCTGAAGCTTTCCCTAACTAACTCAGGCCTTGATGCTGTGACTAACTCAGACCCTGCACATGCCTTTAACTAAGACCCTAAGGCTGATCCAACAGAGACCCTGATGCTGCTCCTAAGTCATGCCTCGATAGTGTCCCCCACTAAGTGTCTGATGCTAGGCCTCACTCAGACCCTAACGCTCTCCCTAAGTCAGGCTCTGATGCTGTCCCTACCTGAAGCCCTGACACTGGTTCTAAATAAGGATCTGATACTCTCAGTAACTAAGGTTTTGACACTATGCTTAGGTCCTTTCCTGACACTATCCCTAGACCATAACCTGACCCTGTCCCTAGCAAATGTCGTGCCTCTTATGCTAACTACAGCCCTGCTGCTGTCCTTAACTAAGGGCCTAAAATTACTCTCGAGGCTGTGACCCTGTCCGTACCTAAGGCCTCGATGTTCGTCCTAATTCAGGGCCTGACACTGTCCCTAACTAAGGCCCTGCTGCCGTCAATATCTAAAGTCCTGACACTATCCTGAGCTAATTTCTTGACCCATCTCTTACCAAGGTCCTGAAACTGTCCCTAAGGAAGCCCTGATGCTGTCTCTAAGTGAGGCCTTGAGGCTGTCCCTAATAGAGGCCCTGATAATATCTTTAACATAGCCCCTGAGGCTGATCCTACCGTGGCTCTTATGCTGCTCCTAAGTCATGCCCTGACACTGTCTCTAGCTAAGGCCCTGACGCTAGGCCTCACTCAGGCCCTGTCCCACTCCCTAAGTCAGGCTCTGACGCTGTTCCTACCCGAAGCCCTGACACTCACTGCTCCTAAATTAGGTCCTGATGTGCTAAGTAACTAAGGTCTTGACACTAGCCCTAGGTCATTTCCTGACACTCTCCCTAGACCTTAACCTAACCTTCTCTTTAGCTAATGTCGAGATGAGCTAAAGAGAGTCTTTAGAACGAGATTCTTTCATCTTCTGAATATAGTTTTCTTCAAAACATAATTTTTATAGTGTTACTAACTTTAAACAAAATGTACTCAACTGCTGTGGAATATTCCTTCATAGGAGCGTGCATGGTTCACTTGTGCATCTGCTTGTGGTGGTGTTCAGGTTGCTTTCAGCTGTAGATCCCCTTATGCTAGCTAAATCCCTGATTCTGTCCGTAAATGAGGCCCTGAATTTAGGTCCGAGGCCGTGAACCTGTCCCTAACTGGGGCCTGGAGGCTCGTCCTAATGCAGGCCCTGACACTGTCCCTAACTAAGGCTCTGACACTACACCTAACTCAGTCACTGACACTGTACCTAACAAAGGCTCTGATGCTAGTCCTAACTTAGGCCCTGACACTGCCTCTAACTAAGGCCCTGCTGCCGTCAATATCTGAACACCTGATATTATCCTGAGCTAATAGCCTGACCCATGTCTTACCAAGGTCCTGAAACTTTCCCACAGTGAGCCCTGACGCTGTCCCTAAGTGAGGCCTTGAGGCTATCCCTAACGGAGGCCCTGATAATAGCTTTAACCAAGACCCTAATGCTGATCCTACAGAGGCCTTTATGCTGCTCCTAAGTCATGCCCTGATACTGTCCCTTACTCAGGCCCAAAAGATAGGCCTCACTTAGGCCCTGTTGCTGTACCTTAGTTAGGCTCTGATGCTGTCCATACATCAAGCCCTGGCGCTGGTCCTGATTAAGGCGCTCACGCTGCTGCTAACTAAGGCCCTGATGCTCTGAATAACTAAGGTCTTCTCGTTATCCCTTGGTCATTTCCTTTCACTATCTCTGGCCTGGAACCTGACTCTGTCCCGAGATAATCTCCTGCATCTTATGCTAACTGAAACCCTAATGCTCTCCCTAACTAAGGCCCTGACTACTCCTAACTAAGGCCATGACACTGAATCTAACAAAGGCCCGGAATCTGTCCTTAATATAGTCCCTGCTGCCAGCAATAACTAAAATCCTGACACTCTCCTGAGCTAATATTCTGACTCATTTCTAACCAAGGTCCAGACACTGTCCCTAAGAAAGCCCTGTCGCTGTCTTTAAGTGAAGACCTGAGGCTGTCTGTAACTCAGACCCTGAAGCTTTCCCTAACTGAGGCCTTGACGCTGTGACTAACTAGGGCTCCGGTCATGTCTTTAACTAAGAGCCTAAAGCTGATCCAACAAAGGCACTGATGCTGCTCCTAAGTCATTCCCTGACAGTGTCCCCAGCTAAGGGCCTGACATTAGGCCTCACTCAGGCCCTGTCGCTCTCCCTAAGTCAGGCCCTGGTGCTGTCCCTACCTGAAGCCCTAACACTGCTTCTGAAGAAGTCCCTGAGAGTCTCAGTAACAAAGGTCTTCACACTATCCTTAGGTCATTTCCTGACACGATTCCAAGCCTTTACCCTAACCCTGTCCTGAGCTAATGTCCTACCTCTTATGCTAACTAAAGACCTTATGCTGGCCTAATTCAGGCATTGAATTTAGTCCCAAGGCCGCTAGACTGTCCCCTACTCGGCTCGATGCCCTTACCGTCACAATGTTCCATGACCACTGTCATCACAATGCTCCACGCCCTTGTCATCACAATGCTCCATAACCCGTGTCATCACAAGGCTCCATGACCTTTGTCATCGCAATGCTCCATGCCATTGTCATCACAATGCTCCATACCCTTATCATCACAATGCTCCATGACCCCTTTCATCACAATGCTCCATGACCCTTGTCTAAAATGCTACATGCCTGTGAAATCACAAAGCTCCATACTCCCTGTCATCACAAGTCACCATGACTCTTGTCATCACAATGTTTCATGGCCCCTGTCATTCAAAATGCCTTATGACCACTGTCATACAAATGTTCCATGGCCCTTGTCATCACAATGCCCCGTGACCCCTGTCATCACAATGTTCCAGGGCCCCTGTCATCACAATGAGCCATGACCCCTTTCATCACAATGCTCCAGGTCCGTTTTCATCACAATGCTCCATGAGCCCTGTCATCACAATGTTCCCTGGCCTTTGTCATCACAATTCTCCATGGCCCCTGTAATCACAGTGCTCCATGACAACGTTCATCACATTGCTTCAGGACCACTGTCATCATAATGCCACATGAGCCCTGTCATCACAATGCTCCATGGCCCTTGTCATCACAATGCTCCAAATTCCTTGCAATCAAAATGCTCCTTGACCCTTTCATCACAATGTTACAGTACCCCTTTCTTCACAATGCTCCATGCCGCTGGTCACCACAATGCTCCATGACCTCTGTCATCACAATGCTCCATGTCCCTTGTCATTAAAATGCTCCATGGCCCCTGTCATCACAATGCTGCATGATCCTTATAATCTCAATGCTCCATGGTCCTCGTCATCACAAATCTCCACGCATTTGTCATTACAATGCTCCATGACCCCTGTCAGCCCAATTCTCCATAGCACTTTTCATCACAGTGCTACATGACCACTTTTATCACAATGTTCCTTGACCACTTTAATGACAATGCTCCATGACCACTTTCATCACAATGCCCCATGACCCCTGTCTTCAAAATGCTCCATGGCCCTTGTCACCACAATGCTCCAGGACCCGTCATCACAATTCTCCATGGCCCTTGTCATCACAATGCTCCATAGCGCTTGTCATCACAATGATCCAGAGCCTTAGTGCTTGAGTTGGGATTAGTCTCATTGCCTCAGTTAGGGACAATGTCATTGCCTGAATTGGGAGTAGTGTCAGAGCCTTAGTTAGGGACAGCGCCAGGGCGAGTTGGGAGTAGTGCAAGTGCTTTAGTTAGGGACAGTGCCGGTGCTTGCTTTTGGAGTAGTGTCAGGGCCAGAGTTAGGGACAGTGTCAGTGGCTGAGATGGGAATAGTGTCAGGGCCTTAGTTACGGACATTGTCAGTGCCTAAGTTGGGATTTTTGTCGGGGTCTTTATTATGGACAGTGTCAGGGCCTGAGTTAAGAGTAGTGTCAAGGCCTTAATTTGGAAGAGTGTCAGTGACTCAGTTTGGAGTAGTTTCAGACCCTTAGTTAGGAAGAGCGTCAGTGCCTGAGTTGGGAGTAGTGACATGGCCTAAGTTATGGACAGTGTCAGGGTCTGAGTTAGGAATAGTCTCAGGACGTTAGTTAGGGACAGTGTCAGTGACTGTGTTAGGAATAGTGTCAGGGCCTAAGTTAGGAGTAGTCTGAGACCGGTAGTTAGGAACAGTGTCAGGGCCTGAGTTGTGAGTAGTTTCAGGGCCTTAGAGAAAGTGTCATTGCCGGAGTTGGGAGTTATGTCAGGGCCTTAGTTAGGGACAGTGTCAGTGCCTGAGTTGGGAGTAGTGTCAGGGCCTAGTTAGGGACAGTGTCAGTGCCTGAGTTGGAAGTAATGTCAGGGCATTAGGGACAGTGTCAGTGGCTGAGATGGGAGTAGTGTCAGGGCCTAGTTAGGGACAGGGTCAGTGCCTGAGTTGTGAGTAGTTTCAAGGCCTTAGTTAGAGAAAGTGTCAGTGCCGGATTTGGGAGTTATGTCAGGGCCTTAGTTAGGGACAGTGTCAGTGCCTGAGTTGGGAGTAGTGTCAGGGCCTAGTTAGAGAAAGTGTCAGTGCCGGAGTTGGGAGTAGTGTCAGGGCCTTAGTTAGGGACAGTGTCAGTGCCTGAGTTGGGATTAGTGTCAGGGCCTAGTTAGGGACAGTGTCAGTGGCTGTGATGGTAGTAGTGTCAGGGTCTTAGTTAGGGAGAGTGTCAGTGCCTGAGTTGGTAATAGTCTCAGGGTCTTTTTTGGGGACAGCATCAGGGCATGAGTTAAAAGTAGTGTCAAGGCCTTAGTTAGGGAGAGTGTCAGTTACTGTGTAGGGAGTAGTATCAGGCCCTTCGTTAGGGACAGTGTCAGGGTCTGAGGTAGAAGTAGTCTCAGGGCCTTAGTTAGGTAGTGTGTCAGTGCCTAAGTAAGTAGTAGTGTGAGGGCCTTAGTTAGGGACAGTGTCAATGCCTGTGTTGGGAGTAGTGTCAGAGCCTTAGTTAGAGACAGCATCAGTGCCTGCGTTGGGAGTAGTGTCAGGGCCTTACTTAGGGACAGCGTCAGTGCCTGAGTTAGGAGTAGTGTGATGGCCGTAGTTAGGGACACTCTCAGTGCCAGAGTTGGGGGTAGTGGCAGGCCTTTGTTAGGGACTGTGCCAGGGCCTGAGTTAAGAGTAGTGTCAGGGCCTTAGTTAGAGACAGTGTTAGTGCCTGAGTTCAGAGTAATGTCAGGGCCTTAGTTAGGGACAATGTCAGTGCCTAGTTTGGGAGTAGTGTCAGGGCCTTAGTTAGGGACAGTGTCAGTGCCTGAGTTGGGAGTACTGTCAGGGCGTATTTCGGGACAGTCTCAGTGCCTTTGTTGGGATTAGTGTCAGGGTCTTTGTTAGGAACAATGTCAGTGCCTGAGTTGGGAGTTGTGTCAGGACATTAGTTATGGACAGTGTCAGTGCCTGAGTTGGGAGTAGTGTCAGGGCCTTAGTTAGGGACAGTGACAGTGCCTAAGTTGGGAGTAATGTCAGGGCCTTAGTTAGGGACAGTGTCATTGCCTGAGTTGGGACTAATATCAGTGCCTTAGTTAGGGACAGTGTCAGGGCCTGAATTGGGAGTAGTCTCTGAGCCGTAGTTAGGAACAGTGTCAGTGACTGACTTGGGAGTACTCTCGGGGTCTTAGTTAAGGTCAGTGTCAGGGCATGAGTTAAGTATTGTGTCAAAGCCTTAGTTACGGAGAGTGTCAGTTGTTGAATTAAGAGAAGTGTAATGGCCTTATTTAGTGACAGTGACAGTGCCTGAGTTAGGAGTGGAGTCAGGGCCTTATTTACGGTAGTGTCAGTGCCTGCATTAGGAGTAGTGTCAGGGCCTTAGTTAGGGACAGTGTCAGTGCCTGAGTTGGGAGTAGTGTCAGGACATTAATTAGGGAGAGTGTCAGTGCCTGAGTTGGGAGTAGTGCCAGTGCCTTAGTTAGAGACAGCGCCAGTGCTTGAGTTGGGAGTAGTGTCAGGGCCATAGTTAGGGATGGTGTCAGTTGCTGAGATGGGAGTAGTGTCAGGCCCTTAGTTACAGACAGTGCCAGGGCCTGAGTTGGGATTAGTTTCAGGGTCTTTATTATGGACTGTGTCAGGGCCTGAGTTAAGAGTAGTGTCAAGGCCTTAATTAGGGAGAGTGTCACTGTCTGAGTTGGGAGTAGGGTCAGACCCTTAGTTAAGGGACAGCGTCAGTGTCTGAGTTAGGAATAGTGCCAGAGCCTAAGTTACGGACAGTGCCAGGGCCTGAGTTAGGAGTAGTCTCAGACCGGTAGTTAGTAACAGTGTAAGGGCCTCAGTTGTGAGTAGTTTCAGGGCCTTAGTTAGCAAAAGTGTCAATGCCGGAATTGGGAGTAATGTCAGGGCTTACTTAGGGAGAGTGTCAGTGCCTGAGGTGGAAGTAGTATCAGGGCCTTAGTTAAGGAGAGTGTCAGTGCCTGAGTTCAGAGTACTGTCAGGGCATATTTAGGGACAGTCTCAGTGTCTATTTTGGGAGTAGTGTCACAGCCTTAGTTAGTGACATTGTCAGTGCCTGAGTAAGGAGTAGTGTCCGGGCCTTAGTTAGGGACAGTGTCAGTTGCTTAGTTAGGAGTAGTGTCACGGCCTAAGTTAGGGCCAGTGTCAGTGCCTGAGTCAGGAGTAGAGTCAGGGCCTAAGTTAGGGACAGTGTCATTGCTTGAGATAGGAGTAGTGTCAGGGCCTTAGTTAGGAGTAGCATCAGTGCCTTCGTTAGTTATTGTATCAGCGCCTCAGTTAGGAATAGTTTCAGGGCCTTATTTAGGGACAGTGTTAGTGCCTGAGTTAGGAGTTGTGTCGGCCTTAGTTAGGGACCTTTTCAGGGCCTGAGTTAGGAGTAATGTCAGGGCCTTCCTTAAGTATTGTGTCAGCGCCTGAGTTAGGAATAGTGTCAGGGCCTTAGTTAGGGACATTGTCAGGGCATGATTTAGGAGTTGTGTTAGGGCGTGAGCTATGAATAGTGTCGGGGCCTTAGTTAGTGACAGTGTCAGTGCTGAGTTTGGAGTAGTATCAGGGCCTTAGTTAGAGACAGTGTCAGGGCCTGAGTTAGGTGTATGTCAGGGCCTTAGTTAGGGAGAGTGTCAGTGCCTGATTTAGGAGTAGTGCCAGAGGCTTTGTTAGGGACAGTGTCAGGGCCTGAGTTAAGAGTAGTGTCACAGCTGTACTTAGGACCAGTGTCAGGGCCTTAGTTAAGTCCAACATCAGCGCCTATGATAGGAATCAGATCAGGACCTGTGTTACAGGTAATGTCAGGGCCTTATTTAAGAACAGTGTCAGGGCCTGAGTCCTGACTTACTCCTTTCTCTCCTCACTAAGGACTTTTGACACTACTGCTAATTCAGGCCCTGATAATGTCCCTAACTAAGGCCCTGACACTTTCCCTGGCTAAGGCCCTGACCTTCTCCTAAGTCAGGCCCTGATACTGTCCCTAACAATGGCCCTGACACTACACCTAACGGAGGCCCCGACATGATACCTAACAAAGGCTTTGTTGCTAGTCCAAACTAAAGCCCTAAAATTGGTCCTAAATAAGGCCTTGACACCAATCCTAACTCAGGCCCTAAAACTGTCCCTAACTAAGGCCCTGATAGTATGCCTAACTCAGGCCCTCATACGATTCCTAACAATGGCTCTGATGCTAGTCCAAACTAAGGCCCTGAAATTGGTCCTAAATAAGGCCTTGACACTAATCCTAACTCAGGCCCTAGCACTGTCCCTAACTAGGTCTCAGACAGTACACCTAAATCAGACCCTGACACTGTCCCTAAGCAAGGCCCTGACACTACTCCTAACTCAGTCCCTTACACTGTACCTAACAAAGTCTCTGATGCTAGGCCTAACTCAGGCCCTGAAACCGTCTGTAACTAAGGCCCTGCTGCCATCACTATCAAAAGTCCTGACATTATCCTGAGCTAATATCCTGACCTATGTCTTTCCAAGGTCCTGAAACTGTCCCAAAGTAAGCCCTGACGCTGTCCCTAAGTGAAGACCTGAGGCTGTCCCTACCTCAGGCCCTGAAGCTTTCCTTAACTGAAGCCTTGACGCTCTGACTAATTCAGGCCCTGATCATGTACCTAACGAAGACCTTAATGCTGATCCAGCAAAGACGCTGATGCTGCTCCAAAGTCATGCCCTGACAGTGTGCCCAGCTAAGGGCCTGATGCTAAGCCTCACTCAGGCCCTGTCGCTCTCCCTAAGTCAGGCCCTGACACTGTCACTAACTAAGGCCCTGACTCTACTCCTAATTCAGTCCCGTACATTGTATCTAACAAAGGCTCTGATGCTAGTCGTAACTCAGGGCCTGACACTGTCTCTAACTAAGGGCTGCTGCCATCAACATCTAAAGTCCTGACATTATCCGGAGCTAATAACCTGACCCATGTCTTACCAAGGTCCTGACACTGTCCCAAAGTAAGCCCTGACGCTATCCCTAAGTGAGGCCCTGAAGCTTTCCCTAACTAACTCAGGCCTTGATGCTGTGACTAACTCAGACCCTGCACATGCCTTTAACTAAGACCCTAAGGCTGATCCAACAGAGACCCTGATGCTGCTCCTAAGTCATGCCTCGATAGTGTCCCCCACTAAGTGTCTGATGCTAGGCCTCACTCAGACCCTAACGCTCTCCCTAAGTCAGGCTCTGATGCTGTCCCTACCTGAAGCCCTGACACTGGTTCTAAATAAGGATCTGATACTCTCAGTAACTAAGGTTTTGACACTATGCTTAGGTCCTTTCCTGACACTATCCCTAGACCATAACCTGACCCTGTCCCTAGCAAATGTCGTGCCTCTTATGCTAACTACAGCCCTGCTGCTGTCCTTAACTAAGGGCCTAAAATTACTCTCGAGGCTGTGACCCTGTCCGTACCTAAGGCCTCGATGTTCGTCCTAATTCAGGGCCTGACACTGTCCCTAACTAAGGCCCTGCTGCCGTCAATATCTAAAGTCCTGACACTATCCTGAGCTAATTTCTTGACCCATCTCTTACCAAGGTCCTGAAACTGTCCCTAAGGAAGCCCTGATGCTGTCTCTAAGTGAGGCCTTGAGGCTGTCCCTAATAGAGGCCCTGATAATATCTTTAACATAGCCCCTGAGGCTGATCCTACCGTGGCTCTTATGCTGCTCCTAAGTCATGCCCTGACACTGTCTCTAGCTAAGGCCCTGACGCTAGGCCTCACTCAGGCCCTGTCCCACTCCCTAAGTCAGGCTCTGACGCTGTTCCTACCCGAAGCCCTGACACTCACTGCTCCTAAATTAGGTCCTGATGTGCTAAGTAACTAAGGTCTTGACACTAGCCTTAGGTCATTTCCTGACACTCTCCCTAGACCTTAACCTAACCTTCTCTTTAGCTAATGTCGAGATGAGCTAAAGAGAGTCTTTAGAACGAGATTCTTTCATCTTCTGAATATAGTTTTCTTCAAAACATAATTTTTATAGTGTTACTAACTTTAAACAAAATGTACTCAACTGCTGTGGAATATTCCTTCATAGGAGCGTGCATGGTTCACTTGTGCATCTGCTTGTGGTGGTGTTCAGGTTGCTTTCAGCTGTAGATCCCCTTATGCTAGCTAAATCCCTGATTCTGTCCGTAAATGAGGCCCTGAATTTAGGTCCGAGGCCGTGAACCTGTCCCTAACTGGGGCCTGGAGGCTCGTCCTAATGCAGGCCCTGACACTGTCCCTAACTAAGGCTCTGACACTACACCTAACTCAGTCACTGACACTGTACCTAACAAAGGCTCTGATGCTAGTCCTAACTTAGGCCCTGACACTGCCTCTAACTAAGGCCCTGCTGCCGTCAATATCTGAACACCTGATATTATCCTGAGCTAATAGCCTGACCCATGTCTTACCAAGGTCCTGAAACTTTCCCACAGTGAGCCCTGACGCTGTCCCTAAGTGAGGCCTTGAGGCTATCCCTAACGGAGGCCCTGATAATAGCTTTAACCAAGACCCTAATGCTGATCCTACAGAGGCCTTTATGCTGCTCCTAAGTCATGCCCTGATACTGTCCCTTACTCAGGCCCAAAAGATAGGCCTCACTTAGGCCCTGTTGCTGTACCTTAGTTAGGCTCTGATGCTGTCCATACATCAAGCCCTGGCGCTGGTCCTGATTAAGGCGCTCACGCTGCTGCTAACTAAGGCCCTGATGCTCTGAATAACTAAGGTCTTCTCGTTATCCCTTGGTCATTTCCTTTCACTATCTCTGGCCTGGAACCTGACTCTGTCCCGAGATAATCTCCTGCATCTTATGCTAACTGAAACCCTAATGCTCTCCCTAACTAAGGCCCTGACTACTCCTAACTAAGGCCATGACACTGAATCTAACAAAGGCCCGGAATCTGTCCTTAATATAGTCCCTGCTGCCAGCAATAACTAAAATCCTGACACTCTCCTGAGCTAATATTCTGACTCATTTCTAACCAAGGTCCAGACACTGTCCCTAAGAAAGCCCTGTCGCTGTCTTTAAGTGAAGACCTGAGGCTGTCTGTAACTCAGACCCTGAAGCTTTCCCTAACTGAGGCCTTGACGCTGTGACTAACTAGGGCTCCGGTCATGTCTTTAACTAAGAGCCTAAAGCTGATCCAACAAAGGCACTGATGCTGCTCCTAAGTCATTCCCTGACAGTGTCCCCAGCTAAGGGCCTGACATTAGGCCTCACTCAGGCCCTGTCGCTCTCCCTAAGTCAGGCCCTGGTGCTGTCCCTACCTGAAGCCCTAACACTGCTTCTGAAGAAGTCCCTGAGAGTCTCAGTAACAAAGGTCTTCACACTATCCTTAGGTCATTTCCTGACACGATTCCAAGCCTTTACCCTAACCCTGTCCTGAGCTAATGTCCTACCTCTTATGCTAACTAAAGACCTTATGCTGGCCTAATTCAGGCATTGAATTTAGTCCCAAGGCCGCTAGACTGTCCCCTACTCGGCTCGATGCCCTTACCGTCACAATGTTCCATGACCACTGTCATCACAATGCTCCACGCCCTTGTCATCACAATGCTCCATAACCCGTGTCATCACAAGGCTCCATGACCTTTGTCATCGCAATGCTCCATGCCATTGTCATCACAATGCTCCATACCCTTATCATCACAATGCTCCATGACCCCTTTCATCACAATGCTCCATGACCCTTGTCTAAAATGCTACATGCCTGTGAAATCACAAAGCTCCATACTCCCTGTCATCACAAGTCACCATGACTCTTGTCATCACAATGTTTCATGGCCCCTGTCATTCAAAATGCCTTATGACCACTGTCATACAAATGTTCCATGGCCCTTGTCATCACAATGCCCCGTGATCCCTGTCATCACAATGTTCCAGGGCCCCTGTCATCACAATGAGCCATGACCCCTTTCATCACAATGCTCCAGGTCCGTTTTCATCACAATGCTCCATGAGCCCTGTCATCACAATGTTCCCTGGCCTTTGTCATCACAATTCTCCATGGCCCCTGTAATCACAGTGCTCCATGACAACGTTCATCACATTGCTTCAGGACCACTGTCATCATAATGCCACATGAGCCCTGTCATCACAATGCTCCATGGCCCTTGTCATCACAATGCTCCAAATTCCTTGCAATCAAAATGCTCCTTGACCCTTTCATCACAATGTTACAGTACCCCTTTCTTCACAATGCTCCATGCCGCTGGTCACCACAATGCTCCATGACCTCTGTCATCACAATGCTCCATGTCCCTTGTCATTAAAATGCTCCATGGCCCCTGTCATCACAATGCTGCATGATCCTTATAATCTCAATGCTCCATGGTCCTCGTCATCACAAATCTCCACGCATTTGTCATTACAATGCTCCATGACCCCTGTCAGCCCAATTCTCCATAGCACTTTTCATCACAGTGCTACATGACCACTTTTATCACAATGTTCCTTGACCACTTTAATGACAATGCTCCATGACCACTTTCATCACAATGCCCCATGACCCCTGTCTTCAAAATGCTCCATGGCCCTTGTCACCACAATGCTCCAGGACCCGTCATCACAATTCTCCATGGCCCTTGTCATCACAATGCTCCATAGCGCTTGTCATCACAATGATCCAGAGCCTTAGTGCTTGAGTTGGGATTAGTCTCATTGCCTCAGTTAGGGACAATGTCATTGCCTGAATTGGGAGTAGTGTCAGAGCCTTAGTTAGGGACAGCGCCAGGACGAGTTGGGAGTAGTGCAAGTGCTTTAGTTAGGGACAGTGCCGGTGCTTGCTTTTGGAGTAGTGTCAGGGCCAGAGTTAGGGACAGTGTCAGTGGCTGAGATGGGAATAGTGTCAGGGCCTTAGTTACGGACATTGTCAGTGCCTAAGTTGGGATTTTTGTCGGGGTCTTTATTATGGACAGTGTCAGGGCCTGAGTTAAGAGTAGTGTCAAGGCCTTAATTTGGAAGAGTGTCAGTGACTCAGTTTGGAGTAGTTTCAGACCCTTAGTTAGGAAGAGCGTCAGTGCCTGAGTTGGGAGTAGTGACATGGCCTAAGTTATGGACAGTGTCAGGGTCTGAGTTAGGAATAGTCTCAGGACGTTAGTTAGGGACAGTGTCAGTGACTGTGTTAGGAATAGTGTCAGGGCCTAAGTTAGGAGTAGTCTGAGACCGGTAGTTAGGAACAGTGTCAGGGCCTGAGTTGTGAGTAGTTTCAGGGCCTTAGAGAAAGTGTCATTGCCGGAGTTGGGAGTTATGTCAGGGCCTTAGTTAGGGACAGTGTCAGTGCCTGAGTTGGGAGTAGTGTCAGGGCCTAGTTAGGGACAGTGTCAGTGCCTGAGTTGGAAGTAATGTCAGGGCATTAGGGACAGTGTCAGTGGCTGAGATGGGAGTAGTGTCAGGGCCTAGTTAGGGACAGGGTCAGTGCCTGAGTTGTGAGTAGTTTCAAGGCCTTAGTTAGAGAAAGTGTCAGTGCCGGATTTGGGAGTTATGTCAGGGCCTTAGTTAGGGACAGTGTCAGTGCCTGAGATGGGAGTAGTTTCAAGGCCTTAGTTAGAGAAAGTGTCACTGCCGGATTTGGGAGTTGTGTCAGGGCCTTAGTTAGGGACAGTGTCAGTGTCGGAGTTGGGAGTAGTGTCAGGGCCTTAGTTAGGGACAGTGTCAGTGCCTGAGTTGGGATTAGTGTCAGGGCCTAGTTAGGGACAGTGTCAGTGGCTGTGATGGTAGTAGTGTCAGGGTCTTAGTTAGGGAGAGTGTCAGTGCCTGAGTTGGCAATAGTCTCAGGGTCTTTTTTGGGGACAGCATCAGGGCATGAGTTAAAAGTAGTGTCAAGGCCTTAGTTAAGGAGAGTGTCAGTTACTGTGTAGGGAGTAGTATCAGGCCCTTCGTTAGGGACAGTGTCAGGGTCTGAGGTAGAAGTAGTCTCAGGGCCTTAGTTAGGTAGTGTGTCAGTGCCTAAGTAAGTAGTAGTGTGAGGGCCTTAGCTAGGGACAGTGTCAATGCCTGTGTTGGGAGTAGTGTCAGAGCCTTAGTTAGAGACAGCATCAGTGCCTGCGTTGGGAGTAGTGTCAGGGCCTTACTTAGGGACAGCGTCAGTGCCTGAGTTAGGAGTAGTGTGATGGCCGTAGTTAGGGACACTCTCAGTGCCAGAGTTGGGGGTAGTGGCAGGCCTTTGTTAGGGACTGTGCCAGGGCCTGAGTTAAGAGTAGTGTCAGGGCCTTAGTTAGAGACAGTGTTAGTGCCTGAGTTCAGAGTAATGTCAGGGCCTTAGTTAGGGACAATGTCAGTGCCTAGTTTGGGAGTAGTGTCAGGGCCTTAGTTAGGGACAGTGTCAGTGCCTGAGTTGGGAGTACTGTCAGGGCGTATTTCGGGACAGTCTCAGTGCCTTTGTTGGGATTAGTGTCAGGGTCTTTGTTAGGAACAATGTCAGTGCCTGAGTTGGGAGTTGTGTCAGGACATTAGTTATGGACAGTGTCAGTGCCTGAGTTGGGAGTAGTGTCAGGGCCTTAGTTAGGGACAGTGACAGTGCCTAAGTTGGGAGTAATGTCAGGGCCTTAGTTAGGGACAGTGTCATTGCCTGAGTTGGGACTAATATCAGTGCCTTAGTTAGGGACAGTGTCAGGGCCTGAATTGGGAGTAGTCTCTGAGCCGTAGTTAGGAACAGTGTCAGTGACTGACTTGGGAGTACTCTCGGGGTCTTAGTTAAGGTCAGTGTCAGGGCATGAGTTAAGTATTGTGTCAAAGCCTTAGTTACGGAGAGTGTCAGTTGTTGAATTAAGAGAAGTGTAATGGCCTTATTTAGTGACAGTGACAGTGCCTGAGTTAGGAGTGGAGTCAGGGCCTTATTTACGGTAGTGTCAGTGCCTGCATTAGGAGTAGTGTCAGGGCCTTAGTTAGGGACAGTGTCAGTGCCTGAGTTGGGAGTAGTGTCAGGACATTAATTAGGGAGAGTGTCAGTGCCTGAGTTGGGAGTAGTGCCAGTGCCTTAGTTAGAGACAGCGCCAGTGCTTGAGTTGGGAGTAGTGTCAGGGCCATAGTTAGGGATGGTGTCAGTTGCTGAGATGGGAGTAGTGTCAGGCCCTTAGTTACAGACAGTGCCAGGGCCTGAGTTGGGATTAGTTTCAGGGTCTTTATTATGGACTGTGTCAGGGCCTGAGTTAAGAGTAGTGTCAAGGCCTTAATTAGGGAGAGTGTCACTGTCTGAGTTGGGAGTAGGGTCAGACCCTTAGTTAAGGGACAGCGTCAGTGTCTGAGTTAGGAATAGTGCCAGAGCCTAAGTTACGGACAGTGCCAGGGCCTGAGTTAGGAGTAGTCTCAGACCGGTAGTTAGTAACAGTGTAAGGGCCTCAGTTGTGAGTAGTTTCAGGGCCTTAGTTAGCAAAAGTGTCAATGCCGGAATTGGGAGTAATGTCAGGGCTTACTTAGGGAGAGTGTCAGTGCCTGAGGTGGAAGTAGTATCAGGGCCTTAGTTAAGGAGAGTGTCAGTGCCTGAGTTCAGAGTACTGTCAGGGCATATTTAGGGACAGTCTCAGTGTCTATTTTGGGAGTAGTGTCACAGCCTTAGTTAGTGACATTGTCAGTGCCTGAGTAAGGAGTAGTGTCCGGGCCTTAGTTAGGGACAGTGTCAGTTGCTTAGTTAGGAGTAGTGTCACGGCCTAAGTTAGGGCCAGTGTCAGTGCCTGAGTCAGGAGTAGAGTCAGGGCCTAAGTTAGGGACAGTGTCATTGCTTGAGATAGGAGTAGTGTCAGGGCCTTAGTTAGGAGTAGCATCAGTGCCTTCGTTAGTTATTGTATCAGCGCCTCAGTTAGGAATAGTTTCAGGGCCTTATTTAGGGACAGTGTTAGTGCCTGAGTTAGGAGTTGTGTCGGCCTTAGTTAGGGACCTTTTCAGGGCCTGAGTTAGGAGTAATGTCAGGGCCTTCCTTAAGTATTGTGTCAGCGCCTGAGTTAGGAATAGTGTCAGGGCCTTAGTTAGGGACATTGTCAGGGCATGATTTAGGAGTTGTGTTAGGGCGTGAGCTATGAATAGTGTCGGGGCCTTAGTTAGTGACAGTGTCAGTGCTGAGTTTGGAGTAGTATCAGGGCCTTAGTTAGAGACAGTGTCAGGGCCTGAGTTAGGTGTATGTCAGGGCCTTAGTTAGGGAGAGTGTCAGTGCCTGATTTAGGAGTAGTGCCAGAGGCTTTGTTAGGGACAGTGTCAGGGCCTGAGTTAAGAGTAGTGTCACAGCTGTACTTAGGACCAGTGTCAGGGCCTTAGTTAAGTCCAACATCAGCGCCTATGATAGGAATCAGATCAGGACCTGTGTTACAGGTAATGTCAGGGCCTTATTTAAGAACAGTGTCAGGGCCTGAGTCCTGACTTACTCCTTTCTCTCCTCACTAAGGACTTTTGACACTACTGCTAATTCAGGCCCTGATAATGTCCCTAACTAAGGCCCTGACACTTTCCCTGGCTAAGGCCCTGACCTTCTCCTAAGTCAGGCCCTGATACTGTCCCTAACAATGGCCCTGACACTACACCTAACGGAGGCCCCGACATGATACCTAACAAAGGCTTTGTTGCTAGTCCAAACTAAAGCCCTAAAATTGGTCCTAAATAAGGCCTTGACACCAATCCTAACTCAGGCCCTAAAACTGTCCCTAACTAAGGCCCTGATAGTATGCCTAACTCAGGCCCTCATACGATTCCTAACAATGGCTCTGATGCTAGTCCAAACTAAGGCCCTGAAATTGGTCCTAAATAAGGCCTTGACACTAATCCTAACTCAGGCCCTAGCACTGTCCCTAACTAGGTCTCAGACAGTACACCTAAATCAGACCCTGACACTGTCCCTAAGCAAGGCCCTGACACTACTCCTAACTCAGTCCCTTACACTGTACCTAACAAAGTCTCTGATGCTAGGCCTAACTCAGGCCCTGAAACCGTCTGTAACTAAGGCCCTGCTGCCATCACTATCAAAAGTCCTGACATTATCCTGAGCTAATATCCTGACCTATGTCTTTCCAAGGTCCTGAAACTGTCCCAAAGTAAGCCCTGACGCTGTCCCTAAGTGAAGACCTGAGGCTGTCCCTACCTCAGGCCCTGAAGCTTTCCTTAACTGAAGCCTTGACGCTCTGACTAATTCAGGCCCTGATCATGTACCTAACGAAGACCTTAATGCTGATCCAGCAAAGACGCTGATGCTGCTCCAAAGTCATGCCCTGACAGTGTGCCCAGCTAAGGGCCTGATGCTAAGCCTCACTCAGGCCCTGTCGCTCTCCCTAAGTCAGGCCCTGACACTGTCACTAACTAAGGCCCTGACTCTACTCCTAATTCAGTCCCGTACATTGTATCTAACAAAGGCTCTGATGCTAGTCGTAACTCAGGGCCTGACACTGTCTCTAACTAAGGGCTGCTGCCATCAACATCTAAAGTCCTGACATTATCCGGAGCTAATAACCTGACCCATGTCTTACCAAGGTCCTGACACTGTCCCAAAGTAAGCCCTGACGCTATCCCTAAGTGAGGCCCTGAAGCTTTCCCTAACTAACTCAGGCCTTGATGCTGTGACTAACTCAGACCCTGCACATGCCTTTAACTAAGACCCTAAGGCTGATTCAACAGAGACCCTGATGCTGCTCCTAAGTCATGCCTCGATAGTGTCCCCCACTAAGTGTCTGATGCTAGGCCTCACTCAGACCCTAACGCTCTCCCTAAGTCAGGCTCTGATGCTGTCCCTACCTGAAGCCCTGACACTGGTTCTAAATAAGGATCTGATACTCTCAGTAACTAAGGTTTTGACACTATGCTTAGGTCCTTTCCTGACACTATCCCTAGACCATAACCTGACCCTGTCCCTAGCAAATGTCGTGCCTCTTATGCTAACTACAGCCCTGCTGCTGTCCTTAACTAAGGGCCTAAAATTACTCTCGAGGCTGTGACCCTGTCCGTACCTAAGGCCTCGATGTTCGTCCTAATTCAGGGCCTGACACTGTCCCTAACTAAGGCCCTGCTGCCGTCAATATCTAAAGTCCTGACACTATCCTGAGCTAATTTCTTGACCCATCTCTTACCAAGGTCCTGAAACTGTCCCTAAGGAAGCCCTGATGCTGTCTCTAAGTGAGGCCTTGAGGCTGTCCCTAATAGAGGCCCTGATAATATCTTTAACATAGCCCCTGAGGCTGATCCTACCGTGGCTCTTATGCTGCTCCTAAGTCATGCCCTGACACTGTCTCTAGCTAAGGCCCTGACGCTAGGCCTCACTCAGGCCCTGTCCCACTCCCTAAGTCAGGCTCTGACGCTGTTCCTACCCGAAGCCCTGACACTCACTGCTCCTAAATTAGGTCCTGATGTGCTAAGTAACTAAGGTCTTGACACTAGCCTTAGGTCATTTCCTGACACTCTCCCTAGACCTTAACCTAACCTTCTCTTTAGCTAATGTCGAGATGAGCTAAAGAGAGTCTTTAGAACGAGATTCTTTCATCTTCTGAATATAGTTTTCTTCAAAACATAATTTTTATAGTGTTACTAACTTTAAACAAAATGTACTCAACTGCTGTGGAATATTCCTTCATAGGAGCGTGCATGGTTCACTTGTGCATCTGCTTGTGGTGGTGTTCAGGTTGCTTTCAGCTGTAGATCCCCTTATGCTAGCTAAATCCCTGATTCTGTCCGTAAATGAGGCCCTGAATTTAGGTCCGAGGCCGTGAACCTGTCCCTAACTGGGGCCTGGAGGCTCGTCCTAATGCAGGCCCTGACACTGTCCCTAACTAAGGCTCTGACACTACACCTAACTCAGTCACTGACACTGTACCTAACAAAGGCTCTGATGCTAGTCCTAACTTAGGCCCTGACACTGCCTCTAACTAAGGCCCTGCTGCCGTCAATATCTGAACACCTGATATTATCCTGAGCTAATAGCCTGACCCATGTCTTACCAAGGTCCTGAAACTTTCCCACAGTGAGCCCTGACGCTGTCCCTAAGTGAGGCCTTGAGGCTATCCCTAACGGAGGCCCTGATAATAGCTTTAACCAAGACCCTAATGCTGATCCTACAGAGGCCTTTATGCTGCTCCTAAGTCATGCCCTGATACTGTCCCTTACTCAGGCCCAAAAGATAGGCCTCACTTAGGCCCTGTTGCTGTACCTTAGTTAGGCTCTGATGCTGTCCATACATCAAGCCCTGGCGCTGGTCCTGATTAAGGCGCTCACGCTGCTGCTAACTAAGGCCCTGATGCTCTGAATAACTAAGGTCTTCTCGTTATCCCTTGGTCATTTCCTTTCACTATCTCTGGCCTGGAACCTGACTCTGTCCCGAGATAATCTCCTGCATCTTATGCTAACTGAAACCCTAATGCTCTCCCTAACTAAGGCCCTGACTACTCCTAACTAAGGCCATGACACTGAATCTAACAAAGGCCCGGAATCTGTCCTTAATATAGTCCCTGCTGCCAGCAATAACTAAAATCCTGACACTCTCCTGAGCTAATATTCTGACTCATTTCTAACCAAGGTCCAGACACTGTCCCTAAGAAAGCCCTGTCGCTGTCTTTAAGTGAAGACCTGAGGCTGTCTGTAACTCAGACCCTGAAGCTTTCCCTAACTGAGGCCTTGACGCTGTGACTAACTAGGGCTCCGGTCATGTCTTTAACTAAGAGCCTAAAGCTGATCCAACAAAGGCACTGATGCTGCTCCTAAGTCATTCCCTGACAGTGTCCCCAGCTAAGGGCCTGACATTAGGCCTCACTCAGGCCCTGTCGCTCTCCCTAAGTCAGGCCCTGGTGCTGTCCCTACCTGAAGCCCTAACACTGCTTCTGAAGAAGTCCCTGAGAGTCTCAGTAACAAAGGTCTTCACACTATCCTTAGGTCATTTCCTGACACGATTCCAAGCCTTTACCCTAACCCTGTCCTGAGCTAATGTCCTACCTCTTATGCTAACTAAAGACCTTATGCTGGCCTAATTCAGGCATTGAATTTAGTCCCAAGGCCGCTAGACTGTCCCCTACTCGGCTCGATGCCCTTACCGTCACAATGTTCCATGACCACTGTCATCACAATGCTCCACGCCCTTGTCATCACAATGCTCCATAACCCGTGTCATCACAAGGCTCCATGACCTTTGTCATCGCAATGCTCCATGCCATTGTCATCACAATGCTCCATACCCTTATCATCACAATGCTCCATGACCCCTTTCATCACAATGCTCCATGACCCTTGTCTAAAATGCTACATGCCTGTGAAATCACAAAGCTCCATACTCCCTGTCATCACAAGTCACCATGACTCTTGTCATCACAATGTTTCATGGCCCCTGTCATTCAAAATGCCTTATGACCACTGTCATACAAATGTTCCATGGCCCTTGTCATCACAATGCCCCGTGACCCCTGTCATCACAATGTTCCAGGGCCCCTGTCATCACAATGAGCCATGACCCCTTTCATCACAATGCTCCAGGTCCGTTTTCATCACAATGCTCCATGAGCCCTGTCATCACAATGTTCCCTGGCCTTTGTCATCACAATTCTCCATGGCCCCTGTAATCACAGTGCTCCATGACAACGTTCATCACATTGCTTCAGGACCACTGTCATCATAATGCCACATGAGCCCTGTCATCACAATGCTCCATGGCCCTTGTCATCACAATGCTCCAAATTCCTTGCAATCAAAATGCTCCTTGACCCTTTCATCACAATGTTACAGTACCCCTTTCTTCACAATGCTCCATGCCGCTGGTCACCACAATGCTCCATGACCTCTGTCATCACAATGCTCCATGTCCCTTGTCATTAAAATGCTCCATGGCCCCTGTCATCACAATGCTGCATGATCCTTATAATCTCAATGCTCCATGGTCCTCGTCATCACAAATCTCCACGCATTTGTCATTACAATGCTCCATGACCCCTGTCAGCCCAATTCTCCATAGCACTTTTCATCACAGTGCTACATGACCACTTTTATCACAATGTTCCTTGACCACTTTAATGACAATGCTCCATGACCACTTTCATCACAATGCCCCATGACCCCTGTCTTCAAAATGCTCCATGGCCCTTGTCACCACAATGCTCCAGGACCCGTCATCACAATTCTCCATGGCCCTTGTCATCACAATGCTCCATAGCGCTTGTCATCACAATGATCCAGAGCCTTAGTGCTTGAGTTGGGATTAGTCTCATTGCCTCAGTTAGGGACAATGTCATTGCCTGAATTGGGAGTAGTGTCAGAGCCTTAGTTAGGGACAGCGCCAGGACGAGTTGGGAGTAGTGCAAGTGCTTTAGTTAGGGACAGTGCCGGTGCTTGCTTTTGGAGTAGTGTCAGGGCCAGAGTTAGGGACAGTGTCAGTGGCTGAGATGGGAATAGTGTCAGGGCCTTAGTTACGGACATTGTCAGTGCCTAAGTTGGGATTTTTGTCGGGGTCTTTATTATGGACAGTGTCAGGGCCTGAGTTAAGAGTAGTGTCAAGGCCTTAATTTGGAAGAGTGTCAGTGACTCAGTTTGGAGTAGTTTCAGACCCTTAGTTAGGAAGAGCGTCAGTGCCTGAGTTGGGAGTAGTGACATGGCCTAAGTTATGGACAGTGTCAGGGTCTGAGTTAGGAATAGTCTCAGGACGTTAGTTAGGGACAGTGTCAGTGACTGTGTTAGGAATAGTGTCAGGGCCTAAATTAGGAGTAGTCTGAGACCGGTAGTTAGGAACAGTGTCAGGGCCTGAGTTGTGAGTAGTTTCAGGGCCTTAGAGAAAGTGTCATTGCCGGAGTTGGGAGTTATGTCAGGGCCTTAGTTAGGGACAGTGTCAGTGCCTGAGTTGGGAGTAGTGTCAGGGCCTAGTTAGGGACAGTGTCAGTGCCTGAGTTGGAAGTAATGTCAGGGCATTAGGGACAGTGTCAGTGGCTGAGATGGGAGTAGTGTCAGGGCCTAGTTAGGGACAGGGTCAGTGCCTGAGTTGTGAGTAGTTTCAAGGCCTTAGTTAGAGAAAGTGTCAGTGCCGGATTTGGGAGTTATGTCAGGGCCTTAGTTAGGGACAGTGTCAGTGCCTGAGTTGGGAGTAGTGTCAGGGCCTAGTTAGAGAAAGTGTCAGTGCCGGAGTTGGGAGTAGTGTCAGGGCCTTAGTTAGGGACAGTGTCAGTGCCTGAGTTGGGATTAGTGTCAGGGCCTAGTTAGGGACAGTGTCAGTGGCTGTGATGGTAGTAGTGTCAGGGTCTTAGTTAGGGAGAGTGTCAGTGCCTGAGTTGGTAATAGTCTCAGGGTCTTTTTTGGGGACAGCATCAGGGCATGAGTTAAAAGTAGTGTCAAGGCCTTAGTTAGGGAGAGTGTCAGTTACTGTGTAGGGAGTAGTATCAGGCCCTTCGTTAGGGACAGTGTCAGGGTCTGAGGTAGAAGTAGTCTCAGGGCCTTAGTTAGGTAGTGTGTCAGTGCCTAAGTAAGTAGTAGTGTGAGGGCCTTAGTTAGGGACAGTGTCAATGCCTGTGTTGGGAGTAGTGTCAGAGCCTTAGTTAGAGACAGCATCAGTGCCTGCGTTGGGAGTAGTGTCAGGGCCTTACTTAGGGACAGCGTCAGTGCCTGAGTTAGGAGTAGTGTGATGGCCGTAGTTAGGGACACTCTCAGTGCCAGAGTTGGGGGTAGTGGCAGGCCTTTGTTAGGGACTGTGCCAGGGCCTGAGTTAAGAGTAGTGTCAGGGCCTTAGTTAGAGACAGTGTTAGTGCCTGAGTTCAGAGTAATGTCAGGGCCTTAGTTAGGGACAATGTCAGTGCCTAGTTTGGGAGTAGTGTCAGGGTCTTAGTTAGGGACAGTGTCAGTGCCTGAGTTGGGAGTACTGTCAGGGCGTATTTCGGGACAGTCTCAGTGCCTTTGTTGGGATTAGTGTCAGGGTCTTTGTTAGGAACAATGTCAGTGCCTGAGTTGGGAGTTGTGTCAGGACATTAGTTATGGACAGTGTCAGTGCCTGAGTTGGGAGTAGTGTCAGGGCCTTAGTTAGGGACAGTGACAGTGCCTAAGTTGGGAGTAATGTCAGGGCCTTAGTTAGGGACAGTGTCATTGCCTGAGTTGGGACTAATATCAGTGCCTTAGTTAGGGACAGTGTCAGGGCCTGAATTGGGAGTAGTCTCTGAGCCGTAGTTAGGAACAGTGTCAGTGACTGACTTGGGAGTACTCTCGGGGTCTTAGTTAAGGTCAGTGTCAGGGCATGAGTTAAGTATTGTGTCAAAGCCTTAGTTACGGAGAGTGTCAGTTGTTGAATTAAGAGAAGTGTAATGGCCTTATTTAGTGACAGTGACAGTGCCTGAGTTAGGAGTGGAGTCAGGGCCTTATTTACGGTAGTGTCAGTGCCTGCATTAGGAGTAGTGTCAGGGCCTTAGTTAGGGACAGTGTCAGTGCCTGAGTTGGGAGTAGTGTCAGGACATTAATTAGGGAGAGTGTCAGTGCCTGAGTTGGGAGTAGTGCCAGTGCCTTAGTTAGAGACAGCGCCAGTGCTTGAGTTGGGAGTAGTGTCAGGGCCATAGTTAGGGATGGTGTCAGTTGCTGAGATGGGAGTAGTGTCAGGCCCTTAGTTACAGACAGTGCCAGGGCCTGAGTTGGGATTAGTTTCAGGGTCTTTATTATGGACTGTGTCAGGGCCTGAGTTAAGAGTAGTGTCAAGGCCTTAATTAGGGAGAGTGTCACTGTCTGAGTTGGGAGTAGGGTCAGACCCTTAGTTAAGGGACAGCGTCAGTGTCTGAGTTAGGAATAGTGCCAGAGCCTAAGTTACGGACAGTGCCAGGGCCTGAGTTAGGAGTAGTCTCAGACCGGTAGTTAGTAACAGTGTAAGGGCCTCAGTTGTGAGTAGTTTCAGGGCCTTAGTTAGCAAAAGTGTCAATGCCGGAATTGGGAGTAATGTCAGGGCTTACTTAGGGAGAGTGTCAGTGCCTGAGGTGGAAGTAGTATCAGGGCCTTAGTTAAGGAGAGTGTCAGTGCCTGAGTTCAGAGTACTGTCAGGGCATATTTAGGGACAGTCTCAGTGTCTATTTTGGGAGTAGTGTCACAGCCTTAGTTAGTGACATTGTCAGTGCCTGAGTAAGGAGTAGTGTCCGGGCCTTAGTTAGGGACAGTGTCAGTTGCTTAGTTAGGAGTAGTGTCACGGCCTAAGTTAGGGCCAGTGTCAGTGCCTGAGTCAGGAGTAGAGTCAGGGCCTAAGTTAGGGACAGTGTCATTGCTTGAGATAGGAGTAGTGTCAGGGCCTTAGTTAGGAGTAGCATCAGTGCCTTCGTTAGTTATTGTATCAGCGCCTCAGTTAGGAATAGTTTCAGGGCCTTATTTAGGGACAGTGTTAGTGCCTGAGTTAGGAGTTGTGTCGGCCTTAGTTAGGGACCTTTTCAGGGCCTGAGTTAGGAGTAATGTCAGGGCCTTCCTTAAGTATTGTGTCAGCGCCTGAGTTAGGAATAGTGTCAGGGCCTTAGTTAGGGACATTGTCAGGGCATGATTTAGGAGTTGTGTTAGGGCGTGAGCTATGAATAGTGTCGGGGCCTTAGTTAGTGACAGTGTCAGTGCTGAGTTTGGAGTAGTATCAGGGCCTTAGTTAGAGACAGTGTCAGGGCCTGAGTTAGGTGTATGTCAGGGCCTTAGTTAGGGAGAGTGTCAGTGCCTGATTTAGGAGTAGTGCCAGAGGCTTTGTTAGGGACAGTGTCAGGGCCTGAGTTAAGAGTAGTGTCACAGCTGTACTTAGGACCAGTGTCAGGGCCTTAGTTAAGTCCAACATCAGCGCCTATGATAGGAATCAGATCAGGACCTGTGTTACAGGTAATGTCAGGGCCTTATTTAAGAACAGTGTCAGGGCCTGAGTCCTGACTTACTCCTTTCTCTCCTCACTAAGGACTTTTGACACTACTGCTAATTCAGGCCCTGATAATGTCCCTAACTAAGGCCCTGACACTTTCCCTGGCTAAGGCCCTGACCTTCTCCTAAGTCAGGCCCTGATACTGTCCCTAACAATGGCCCTGACACTACACCTAACGGAGGCCCCGACATGATACCTAACAAAGGCTTTGTTGCTAGTCCAAACTAAAGCCCTAAAATTGGTCCTAAATAAGGCCTTGACACCAATCCTAACTCAGGCCCTAAAACTGTCCCTAACTAAGGCCCTGATAGTATGCCTAACTCAGGCCCTCATACGATTCCTAACAATGGCTCTGATGCTAGTCCAAACTAAGGCCCTGAAATTGGTCCTAAATAAGGCCTTGACACTAATCCTAACTCAGGCCCTAGCACTGTCCCTAACTAGGTCTCAGAGAGTACACCTAAATCAGACCCTGACACTGTCCCTAAGCAAGGCCCTGACACTACTCCTAACTCAGTCCCTTACACTGTACCTAACAAAGTCTCTGATGCTAGGCCTAACTCAGGCCCTGAAACCGTCTGTAACTAAGGCCCTGCTGCCATCACTATCAAAGGTCCTGACATTATCCTGAGCTAATATCCTGACCTATGTCTTTCCAAGGTCCTGAAACTGTCCCAAAGTAAGCCCTGACGCTGTCCCTAAGTGAAGACCTGAGGCTGTCCCTACCTCAGGCCCTGAAGCTTTCCTTAACTGAAGCCTTGACGCTCTGACTAATTCAGGCCCTGATCATGTACCTAACGAAGACCTTAATGCTGATCCAGCAAAGACGCTGATGCTGCTCCAAAGTCATGCCCTGACAGTGTGCCCAGCTAAGGGCCTGATGCTAAGCCTCACTCAGGCCCTGTCGCTCTCCCTAAGTCAGGCCCTGACACTGTCACTAACTAAGGCCCTGACTCTACTCCTAATTCAGTCCCGTACATTGTATCTAACAAAGGCTCTGATGCTAGTCGTAACTCAGGGCCTGACACTGTCTCTAACTAAGGGCTGCTGCCATCAACATCTAAAGTCCTGACATTATCCGGAGCTAATAACCTGACCCATGTCTTACCAAGGTCCTGACACTGTCCCAAAGTAAGCCCTGACGCTATCCCTAAGTGAGGCCCTGAAGCTTTCCCTAACTAACTCAGGCCTTGATGCTGTGACTAACTCAGACCCTGCACATGCCTTTAACTAAGACCCTAAGGCTGATCCAACAGAGACCCTGATGCTGCTCCTAAGTCATGCCTCGATAGTGTCCCCCACTAAGTGTCTGATGCTAGGCCTCACTCAGACCCTAACGCTCTCCCTAAGTCAGGCTCTGATGCTGTCCCTACCTGAAGCCCTGACACTGGTTCTAAATAAGGATCTGATACTCTCAGTAACTAAGGTTTTGACACTATGCTTAGGTCCTTTCCTGACACTATCCCTAGACCATAACCTGACCCTGTCCCTAGCAAATGTCGTGCCTCTTATGCTAACTACAGCCCTGCTGCTGTCCTTAACTAAGGGCCTAAAATTACTCTCGAGGCTGTGACCCTGTCCGTACCTAAGGCCTCGATGTTCGTCCTAATTCAGGGCCTGACACTGTCCCTAACTAAGGCCCTGCTGCCGTCAATATCTAAAGTCCTGACACTATCCTGAGCTAATTTCTTGACCCATCTCTTACCAAGGTCCTGAAACTGTCCCTAAGGAAGCCCTGATGCTGTCTCTAAGTGAGGCCTTGAGGCTGTCCCTAATAGAGGCCCTGATAATATCTTTAACATAGCCCCTGAGGCTGATCCTACCGTGGCTCTTATGCTGCTCCTAAGTCATGCCCTGACACTGTCTCTAGCTAAGGCCCTGACGCTAGGCCTCACTCAGGCCCTGTCCCACTCCCTAAGTCAGGCTCTGACGCTGTTCCTACCCGAAGCCCTGACACTCACTGCTCCTAAATTAGGTCCTGATGTGCTAAGTAACTAAGGTCTTGACACTAGCCCTAGGTCATTTCCTGACACTCTCCCTAGACCTTAACCTAACCTTCTCTTTAGCTAATGTCGAGATGAGCTAAAGAGAGTCTTTAGAACGAGATTCTTTCATCTTCTGAATATAGTTTTCTTCAAAACATAATTTTTATAGTGTTACTAACTTTAAACAAAATGTACTCAACTGCTGTGGAATATTCCTTCATAGGAGCGTGCATGGTTCACTTGTGCATCTGCTTGTGGTGGTGTTCAGGTTGCTTTCAGCTGTAGATCCCCTTATGCTAGCTAAATCCCTGATTCTGTCCGTAAATGAGGCCCTGAATTTAGGTCCGAGGCCGTGAACCTGTCCCTAACTGGGGCCTGGAGGCTCGTCCTAATGCAGGCCCTGACACTGTCCCTAACTAAGGCTCTGACACTACACCTAACTCAGTCACTGACACTGTACCTAACAAAGGCTCTGATGCTAGTCCTAACTTAGGCCCTGACACTGCCTCTAACTAAGGCCCTGCTGCCGTCAATATCTGAACACCTGATATTATCCTGAGCTAATAGCCTGACCCATGTCTTACCAAGGTCCTGAAACTTTCCCACAGTGAGCCCTGACGCTGTCCCTAAGTGAGGCCTTGAGGCTATCCCTAACGGAGGCCCTGATAATAGCTTTAACCAAGACCCTAATGCTGATCCTACAGAGGCCTTTATGCTGCTCCTAAGTCATGCCCTGATACTGTCCCTTACTCAGGCCCAAAAGATAGGCCTCACTTAGGCCCTGTTGCTGTACCTTAGTTAGGCTCTGATGCTGTCCATACATCAAGCCCTGGCGCTGGTCCTGATTAAGGCGCTCACGCTGCTGCTAACTAAGGCCCTGATGCTCTGAATAACTAAGGTCTTCTCGTTATCCCTTGGTCATTTCCTTTCACTATCTCTGGCCTGGAACCTGACTCTGTCCCGAGATAATCTCCTGCATCTTATGCTAACTGAAACCCTAATGCTCTCCCTAACTAAGGCCCTGACTACTCCTAACTAAGGCCATGACACTGAATCTAACAAAGGCCCGGAATCTGTCCTTAATATAGTCCCTGCTGCCAGCAATAACTAAAATCCTGACACTCTCCTGAGCTAATATTCTGACTCATTTCTAACCAAGGTCCAGACACTGTCCCTAAGAAAGCCCTGTCGCTGTCTTTAAGTGAAGACCTGAGGCTGTCTGTAACTCAGACCCTGAAGCTTTCCCTAACTGAGGCCTTGACGCTGTGACTAACTAGGGCTCCGGTCATGTCTTTAACTAAGAGCCTAAAGCTGATCCAACAAAGGCACTGATGCTGCTCCTAAGTCATTCCCTGACAGTGTCCCCAGCTAAGGGCCTGACATTAGGCCTCACTCAGGCCCTGTCGCTCTCCCTAAGTCAGGCCCTGGTGCTGTCCCTACCTGAAGCCCTAACACTGCTTCTGAAGAAGTCCCTGAGAGTCTCAGTAACAAAGGTCTTCACACTATCCTTAGGTCATTTCCTGACACGATTCCAAGCCTTTACCCTAACCCTGTCCTGAGCTAATGTCCTACCTCTTATGCTAACTAAAGACCTTATGCTGGCCTAATTCAGGCATTGAATTTAGTCCCAAGGCCGCTAGACTGTCCCCTACTCGGCTCGATGCCCTTACCGTCACAATGTTCCATGACCACTGTCATCACAATGCTCCACGCCCTTGTCATCACAATGCTCCATAACCCGTGTCATCACAAGGCTCCATGACCTTTGTCATCGCAATGCTCCATGCCATTGTCATCACAATGCTCCATACCCTTATCATCACAATGCTCCATGACCCCTTTCATCACAATGCTCCATGACCCTTGTCTAAAATGCTACATGCCTGTGAAATCACAAAGCTCCATACTCCCTGTCATCACAAGTCACCATGACTCTTGTCATCACAATGTTTCATGGCCCCTGTCATTCAAAATGCCTTATGACCACTGTCATACAAATGTTCCATGGCCCTTGTCATCACAATGCCCCGTGACCCCTGTCATCACAATGTTCCAGGGCCCCTGTCATCACAATGAGCCATGACCCCTTTCATCACAATGCTCCAGGTCCGTTTTCATCACAATGCTCCATGAGCCCTGTCATCACAATGTTCCCTGGCCTTTGTCATCACAATTCTCCATGGCCCCTGTAATCACAGTGCTCCATGACAACGTTCATCACATTGCTTCAGGACCACTGTCATCATAATGCCACATGAGCCCTGTCATCACAATGCTCCATGGCCCTTGTCATCACAATGCTCCAAATTCCTTGCAATCAAAATGCTCCTTGACCCTTTCATCACAATGTTACAGTACCCCTTTCTTCACAATGCTCCATGCCGCTGGTCACCACAATGCTCCATGACCTCTGTCATCACAATGCTCCATGTCCCTTGTCATTAAAATGCTCCATGGCCCCTGTCATCACAATGCTGCATGATCCTTATAATCTCAATGCTCCATGGTCCTCGTCATCACAAATCTCCACGCATTTGTCATTACAATGCTCCATGACCCCTGTCAGCCCAATTCTCCATAGCACTTTTCATCACAGTGCTACATGACCACTTTTATCACAATGTTCCTTGACCACTTTAATGACAATGCTCCATGACCACTTTCATCACAATGCCCCATGACCCCTGTCTTCAAAATGCTCCATGGCCCTTGTCACCACAATGCTCCAGGACCCGTCATCACAATTCTCCATGGCCCTTGTCATCACAATGCTCCATAGCGCTTGTCATCACAATGATCCAGAGCCTTAGTGCTTGAGTTGGGATTAGTCTCATTGCCTCAGTTAGGGACAATGTCATTGCCTGAATTGGGAGTAGTGTCAGAGCCTTAGTTAGGGACAGCGCCAGGGCGAGTTGGGAGTAGTGCAAGTGCTTTAGTTAGGGACAGTGCCGGTGCTTGCTTTTGGAGTAGTGTCAGGGCCAGAGTTAGGGACAGTGTCAGTGGCTGAGATGGGAATAGTGTCAGGGCCTTAGTTACGGACATTGTCAGTGCCTAAGTTGGGATTTTTGTCGGGGTCTTTATTATGGACAGTGTCAGGGCCTGAGTTAAGAGTAGTGTCAAGGCCTTAATTTGGAAGAGTGTCAGTGACTCAGTTTGGAGTAGTTTCAGACCCTTAGTTAGGAAGAGCGTCAGTGCCTGAGTTGGGAGTAGTGACATGGCCTAAGTTATGGACAGTGTCAGGGTCTGAGTTAGGAATAGTCTCAGGACGTTAGTTAGGGACAGTGTCAGTGACTGTGTTAGGAATAGTGTCAGGGCCTAAGTTAGGAGTAGTCTGAGACCGGTAGTTAGGAACAGTGTCAGGGCCTGAGTTGTGAGTAGTTTCAGGGCCTTAGAGAAAGTGTCATTGCCGGAGTTGGGAGTTATGTCAGGGCCTTAGTTAGGGACAGTGTCAGTGCCTGAGTTGGGAGTAGTGTCAGGGCCTAGTTAGGGACAGTGTCAGTGCCTGAGTTGGAAGTAATGTCAGGGCATTAGGGACAGTGTCAGTGGCTGAGATGGGAGTAGTGTCAGGGCCTAGTTAGGGACAGGGTCAGTGCCTGAGTTGTGAGTAGTTTCAAGGCCTTAGTTAGAGAAAGTGTCAGTGCCGGATTTGGGAGTTATGTCAGGGCCTTAGTTAGGGACAGTGTCAGTGCCTGAGTTGGGAGTAGTGTCAGGGCCTAGTTAGAGAAAGTGTCAGTGCCGGAGTTGGGAGTAGTGTCAGGGCCTTAGTTAGGGACAGTGTCAGTGCCTGAGTTGGGATTAGTGTCAGGGCCTAGTTAGGGACAGTGTCAGTGGCTGTGATGGTAGTAGTGTCAGGGTCTTAGTTAGGGAGAGTGTCAGTGCCTGAGTTGGTAATAGTCTCAGGGTCTTTTTTGGGGACAGCATCAGGGCATGAGTTAAAAGTAGTGTCAAGTTACTGTGTAGGGAGTAGTATCAGGCCCTTCATTAGGGACAGTGTCAGGGTCTGAGGTAGAAGTAGTCTCAGGGCCTTAGTTAGGTAGTGTGTCAGTGCCTAAGTAAGTAGTAGTGTGAGGGCCTTAGTTAGGGACAGTGTCAATGCCTGTGTTGGGAGTAGTGTCAGGGCCTTACTTAGGGACAGCGTGAGTGCCTGAGTTAGGAGTAGTTTGATGGCCGTAGTTAGGGACACTCTCAGTGCCAGAGTTGGGGGTAGTGGCAGGCCTTTGTTAGGGACTGTGCCAGGGCCTGAGTTAAGAGTAGTGTCAGGGCCTTAGTTAGAGACAGTGTTAGTGCCTGAGTTCAGAGTAATGTCAGGGCCTTAGTTAGGGACAATGTCAGTGCCTAGTTTGGGAGTAGTGTCAGGGTCTTAGTTAGGGACAGTGTCAGTGCCTGAGTTGGGAATACTGTCAGGGCGTATTTCGGGACAGTCTCAGTGCCTTTGTTGGGATTAGTGTCAGGGTCTTTGTTAGGAACAATGTCAGTGCCTGAGTTGGGAGTTGTGTCAGGACATTAGTTATGGACAGTGTCAGTGCCTGAGTTGGGAGTAGTGTCAGGGCCTTAGTTAGGGACAGTGACAGTGCCTAAGTTGGGAGTAATGTCAGGGCCTTAGTTAGGGACAGTGTCATTGCCTGAGTTGGGACTAATATCAGTGCCTTAGTTAGGGACAGTGTCAGGGCCTGAATTGGGAGTAGTCTCTGAGCCGTAGTTAGGAACAGTGTCAGTGACTGACTTGGGAGTACTCTCGGGGTCTTAGTTAAGGTCAGTGTCAGGGCATGAGTTAAGTATTGTGTCAAAGCCTTAGTTACGGAGAGTGTCAGTTGTTGAATTAAGAGAAGTGTAATGGCCTTATTTAGTGACAGTGACAGTGCCTGAGTTAGGAGTGGAGTCAGGGCCTTATTTACGGTAGTGTCAGTGCCTGCATTAGGAGTAGTGTCAGGGCCTTAGTTAGGGACAGTGTCAGTGCCTGAGTTGGGAGTAGTGTCAGGACATTAATTAGGGAGAGTGTCAGTGCCTGAGTTGGGAGTAGTGCCAGTGCCTTAGTTAGAGACAGCGCCAGTGCTTGAGTTGGGAGTAGTGTCAGGGCCATAGTTAGGGATGGTGTCAGTTGCTGAGATGGGAGTAGTGTCAGGCCCTTAGTTACAGACAGTGCCAGGGCCTGAGTTGGGATTAGTTTCAGGGTCTTTATTATGGACTGTGTCAGGGCCTGAGTTAAGAGTAGTGTCAAGGCCTTAATTAGGGAGAGTGTCACTGTCTGAGTTGGGAGTAGGGTCAGACCCTTAGTTAAGGGACAGCGTCAGTGTCTGAGTTAGGAATAGTGCCAGAGCCTAAGTTACGGACAGTGCCAGGGCCTGAGTTAGGAGTAGTCTCAGACCGGTAGTTAGTAACAGTGTAAGGGCCTCAGTTGTGAGTAGTTTCAGGGCCTTAGTTAGCAAAAGTGTCAATGCCGGAATTGGGAGTAATGTCAGGGCTTACTTAGGGAGAGTGTCAGTGCCTGAGGTGGAAGTAGTATCAGGGCCTTAGTTAAGGAGAGTGTCAGTGCCTGAGTTCAGAGTACTGTCAGGGCATATTTAGGGACAGTCTCAGTGTCTATTTTGGGAGTAGTGTCACAGCCTTAGTTAGTGACATTGTCAGTGCCTGAGTAAGGAGTAGTGTCCGGGCCTTAGTTAGGGACAGTGTCAGTTGCTTAGTTAGGAGTAGTGTCACGGCCTAAGTTAGGGCCAGTGTCAGTGCCTGAGTCAGGAGTAGAGTCAGGGCCTAAGTTAGGGACAGTGTCATTGCTTGAGATAGGAGTAGTGTCAGGGCCTTAGTTAGGAGTAGCATCAGTGCCTTCGTTAGTTATTGTATCAGCGCCTCAGTTAGGAATAGTTTCAGGGCCTTATTTAGGGACAGTGTTAGTGCCTGAGTTAGGAGTTGTGTCGGCCTTAGTTAGGGACCTTTTCAGGGCCTGAGTTAGGAGTAATGTCAGGGCCTTCCTTAAGTATTGTGTCAGCGCCTGAGTTAGGAATAGTGTCAGGGCCTTAGTTAGGGACATTGTCAGGGCATGATTTAGGAGTTGTGTTAGGGCGTGAGCTATGAATAGTGTCGGGGCCTTAGTTAGTGACAGTGTCAGTGCTGAGTTTGGAGTAGTATCAGGGCCTTAGTTAGAGACAGTGTCAGGGCCTGAGTTAGGTGTATGTCAGGGCCTTAGTTAGGGAGAGTGTCAGTGCCTGATTTAGGAGTAGTGCCAGAGGCTTTGTTAGGGACAGTGTCAGGGCCTGAGTTAAGAGTAGTGTCACAGCTGTACTTAGGACCAGTGTCAGGGCCTTAGTTAAGTCCAACATCAGCGCCTATGATAGGAATCAGATCAGGACCTGTGTTACAGGTAATGTCAGGGCCTTATTTAAGAACAGTGTCAGGGCCTGAGTCCTGACTTACTCCTTTCTCTCCTCACTAAGGACTTTTGACACTACTGCTAATTCAGGCCCTGATAATGTCCCTAACTAAGGCCCTGACACTTTCCCTGGCTAAGGCCCTGACCTTCTCCTAAGTCAGGCCCTGATACTGTCCCTAACAATGGCCCTGACACTACACCTAACGGAGGCCCCGACATGATACCTAACAAAGGCTTTGTTGCTAGTCCAAACTAAAGCCCTAAAATTGGTCCTAAATAAGGCCTTGACACCAATCCTAACTCAGGCCCTAAAACTGTCCCTAACTAAGGCCCTGATAGTATGCCTAACTCAGGCCCTCATACGATTCCTAACAATGGCTCTGATGCTAGTCCAAACTAAGGCCCTGAAATTGGTCCTAAATAAGGCCTTGACACTAATCCTAACTCAGGCCCTAGCACTGTCCCTAACTAGGTCTCAGAGAGTACACCTAAATCAGACCCTGACACTGTCCCTAAGCAAGGCCCTGACACTACTCCTAACTCAGTCCCTTACACTGTACCTAACAAAGTCTCTGATGCTAGGCCTAACTCAGGCCCTGAAACCGTCTGTAACTAAGGCCCTGCTGCCATCACTATCAAAAGTCCTGACATTATCCTGAGCTAATATCCTGACCTATGTCTTTCCAAGGTCCTGAAACTGTCCCAAAGTAAGCCCTGACGCTGTCCCTAAGTGAAGACCTGAGGCTGTCCCTACCTCAGGCCCTGAAGCTTTCCTTAACTGAAGCCTTGACGCTCTGACTAATTCAGGCCCTGATCATGTACCTAACGAAGACCTTAATGCTGATCCAGCAAAGACGCTGATGCTGCTCCAAAGTCATGCCCTGACAGTGTGCCCAGCTAAGGGCCTGATGCTAAGCCTCACTCAGGCCCTGTCGCTCTCCCTAAGTCAGGCCCTGACACTGTCACTAACTAAGGCCCTGACTCTACTCCTAATTCAGTCCCGTACATTGTATCTAACAAAGGCTCTGATGCTAGTCGTAACTCAGGGCCTGACACTGTCTCTAACTAAGGGCTGCTGCCATCAACATCTAAAGTCCTGACATTATCCGGAGCTAATAACCTGACCCATGTCTTACCAAGGTCCTGACACTGTCCCAAAGTAAGCCCTGACGCTATCCCTAAGTGAGGCCCTGAAGCTTTCCCTAACTAACTCAGGCCTTGATGCTGTGACTAACTCAGACCCTGCACATGCCTTTAACTAAGACCCTAAGGCTGATCCAAAAGAGACCCTGATGCTGCTCTTAAGTCATGCCTCGATAGTGTCCCCCACTAAGTGTCTGATGCTAGGCCTCACTCAGACCCTAACGCTCTCCCTAAGTCAGGCTCTGATGCTGTCCCTACCTGAAGCCCTGACACTGGTTCTAAATAAGGATCTGATACTCTCAGTAACTAAGGTTTTGACACTATGCTTAGGTCCTTTCCTGACACTATCCCTAGACCATAACCTGACCCTGTCCCTAGCAAATGTCGTGCCTCTTATGCTAACTACAGCCCTGCTGCTGTCCTTAACTAAGGGCCTAAAATTACTCTCGAGGCTGTGACCCTGTCCGTACCTAAGGCCTCGATGTTCGTCCTAATTCAGGGCCTGACACTGTCCCTAACTAAGGCCCTGCTGCCGTCAATATCTAAAGTCCTGACACTATCCTGAGCTAATTTCTTGACCCATCTCTTACCAAGGTCCTGAAACTGTCCCTAAGGAAGCCCTGATGCTGTCTCTAAGTGAGGCCTTGAGGCTGTCCCTAATAGAGGCCCTGATAATATCTTTAACATAGCCCCTGAGGCTGATCCTACCGTGGCTCTTATGCTGCTCCTAAGTCATGCCCTGACACTGTCTCTAGCTAAGGCCCTGACGCTAGGCCTCACTCAGGCCCTGTCCCACTCCCTAAGTCAGGCTCTGACGCTGTTCCTACCCGAAGCCCTGACACTCACTGCTCCTAAATTAGGTCCTGATGTGCTAAGTAACTAAGGTCTTGACACTAGCCCTAGGTCATTTCCTGACACTCTCCCTAGACCTTAACCTAACCTTCTCTTTAGCTAATGTCGAGATGAGCTAAAGAGAGTCTTTAGAACGAGATTCTTTCATCTTCTGAATATAGTTTTCTTCAAAACATAATTTTTATAGTGTTACTAACTTTAAACAAAATGTACTCAACTGCTGTGGAATATTCCTTCATAGGAGCGTGCATGGTTCACTTGTGCATCTGCTTGTGGTGGTGTTCAGGTTGCTTTCAGCTGTAGATCCCCTTATGCTAGCTAAATCCCTGATTCTGTCCGTAAATGAGGCCCTGAATTTAGGTCCGAGGCCGTGAACCTGTCCCTAACTGGGGCCTGGAGGCTCGTCCTAATGCAGGCCCTGACACTGTCCCTAACTAAGGCTCTGACACTACACCTAACTCAGTCACTGACACTGTACCTAACAAAGGCTCTGATGCTAGTCCTAACTTAGGCCCTGACACTGCCTCTAACTAAGGCCCTGCTGCCGTCAATATCTGAACACCTGATATTATCCTGAGCTAATAGCCTGACCCATGTCTTACCAAGGTCCTGAAACTTTCCCACAGTGAGCCCTGACGCTGTCCCTAAGTGAGGCCTTGAGGCTATCCCTAACGGAGGCCCTGATAATAGCTTTAACCAAGACCCTAATGCTGATCCTACAGAGGCCTTTATGCTGCTCCTAAGTCATGCCCTGATACTGTCCCTTACTCAGGCCCAAAAGATAGGCCTCACTTAGGCCCTGTTGCTGTACCTTAGTTAGGCTCTGATGCTGTCCATACATCAAGCCCTGGCGCTGGTCCTGATTAAGGCGCTCACGCTGCTGCTAACTAAGGCCCTGATGCTCTGAATAACTAAGGTCTTCTCGTTATCCCTTGGTCATTTCCTTTCACTATCTCTGGCCTGGAACCTGACTCTGTCCCGAGATAATCTCCTGCATCTTATGCTAACTGAAACCCTAATGCTCTCCCTAACTAAGGCCCTGACTACTCCTAACTAAGGCCATGACACTGAATCTAACAAAGGCCCGGAATCTGTCCTTAATATAGTCCCTGCTGCCAGCAATAACTAAAATCCTGACACTCTCCTGAGCTAATATTCTGACTCATTTCTAACCAAGGTCCAGACACTGTCCCTAAGAAAGCCCTGTCGCTGTCTTTAAGTGAAGACCTGAGGCTGTCTGTAACTCAGACCCTGAAGCTTTCCCTAACTGAGGCCTTGACGCTGTGACTAACTAGGGCTCCGGTCATGTCTTTAACTAAGAGCCTAAAGCTGATCCAACAAAGGCACTGATGCTGCTCCTAAGTCATTCCCTGACAGTGTCCCCAGCTAAGGGCCTGACATTAGGCCTCACTCAGGCCCTGTCGCTCTCCCTAAGTCAGGCCCTGGTGCTGTCCCTACCTGAAGCCCTAACACTGCTTCTGAAGAAGTCCCTGAGAGTCTCAGTAACAAAGGTCTTCACACTATCCTTAGGTCATTTCCTGACACGATTCCAAGCCTTTACCCTAACCCTGTCCTGAGCTAATGTCCTACCTCTTATGCTAACTAAAGACCTTATGCTGGCCTAATTCAGGCATTGAATTTAGTCCCAAGGCCGCTAGACTGTCCCCTACTCGGCTCGATGCCCTTACCGTCACAATGTTCCATGACCACTGTCATCACAATGCTCCACGCCCTTGTCATCACAATGCTCCATAACCCGTGTCATCACAAGGCTCCATGACCTTTGTCATCGCAATGCTCCATGCCATTGTCATCACAATGCTCCATACCCTTATCATCACAATGCTCCATGACCCCTTTCATCACAATGCTCCATGACCCTTGTCTAAAATGCTACATGCCTGTGAAATCACAAAGCTCCATACTCCCTGTCATCACAAGTCACCATGACTCTTGTCATCACAATGTTTCATGGCCCCTGTCATTCAAAATGCCTTATGACCACTGTCATACAAATGTTCCATGGCCCTTGTCATCACAATGCCCCGTGACCCCTGTCATCACAATGTTCCAGGGCCCCTGTCATCACAATGAGCCATGACCCCTTTCATCACAATGCTCCAGGTCCGTTTTCATCACAATGCTCCATGAGCCCTGTCATCACAATGTTCCCTGGCCTTTGTCATCACAATTCTCCATGGCCCCTGTAATCACAGTGCTCCATGACAACGTTCATCACATTGCTTCAGGACCACTGTCATCATAATGCCACATGAGCCCTGTCATCACAATGCTCCATGGCCCTTGTCATCACAATGCTCCAAATTCCTTGCAATCAAAATGCTCCTTGACCCTTTCATCACAATGTTACAGTACCCCTTTCTTCACAATGCTCCATGCCGCTGGTCACCACAATGCTCCATGACCTCTGTCATCACAATGCTCCATGTCCCTTGTCATTAAAATGCTCCATGGCCCCTGTCATCACAATGCTGCATGATCCTTATAATCTCAATGCTCCATGGTCCTCGTCATCACAAATCTCCACGCATTTGTCATTACAATGCTCCATGACCCCTGTCAGCCCAATTCTCCATAGCACTTTTCATCACAGTGCTACATGACCACTTTTATCACAATGTTCCTTGACCACTTTAATGACAATGCTCCATGACCACTTTCATCACAATGCCCCATGACCCCTGTCTTCAAAATGCTCCATGGCCCTTGTCACCACAATGCTCCAGGACCCGTCATCACAATTCTCCATGGCCCTTGTCATCACAATGCTCCATAGCGCTTGTCATCACAATGATCCAGAGCCTTAGTGCTTGAGTTGGGATTAGTCTCATTGCCTCAGTTAGGGACAATGTCATTGCCTGAATTGGGAGTAGTGTCAGAGCCTTAGTTAGGGACAGCGCCAGGGCGAGTTGGGAGTAGTGCAAGTGCTTTAGTTAGGGACAGTGCCGGTGCTTGCTTTTGGAGTAGTGTCAGGGCCAGAGTTAGGGACAGTGTCAGTGGCTGAGATGGGAATAGTGTCAGGGCCTTAGTTACGGACATTGTCAGTGCCTAAGTTGGGATTTTTGTCGGGGTCTTTATTATGGACAGTGTCAGGGCCTGAGTTAAGAGTAGTGTCAAGGCCTTAATTTGGAAGAGTGTCAGTGACTCAGTTTGGAGTAGTTTCAGACCCTTAGTTAGGAAGAGCGTCAGTGCCTGAGTTGGGAGTAGTGACATGGCCTAAGTTATGGACAGTGTCAGGGTCTGAGTTAGGAATAGTCTCAGGACGTTAGTTAGGGACAGTGTCAGTGACTGTGTTAGGAATAGTGTCAGGGCCTAAGTTAGGAGTAGTCTGAGACCGGTAGTTAGGAACAGTGTCAGGGCCTGAGTTGTGAGTAGTTTCAGGGCCTTAGAGAAAGTGTCATTGCCGGAGTTGGGAGTTATGTCAGGGCCTTAGTTAGGGACAGTGTCAGTGCCTGAGTTGGGAGTAGTGTCAGGGCCTAGTTAGGGACAGTGTCAGTGCCTGAGTTGGAAGTAATGTCAGGGCATTAGGGACAGTGTCAGTGGCTGAGATGGGAGTAGTGTCAGGGCCTAGTTAGGGACAGGGTCAGTGCCTGAGTTGTGAGTAGTTTCAAGGCCTTAGTTAGAGAAAGTGTCAGTGCCGGATTTGGGAGTTATGTCAGGGCCTTAGTTAGGGACAGTGTCAGTGCCTGAGTTGGGAGTAGTGTCAGGGCCTAGTTAGAGAAAGTGTCAGTGCCGGAGTTGGGAGTAGTGTCAGGGCCTTAGTTAGGGACAGTGTCAGTGCCTGAGTTGGGATTAGTGTCAGGGCCTAGTTAGGGACAGTGTCAGTGGCTGTGATGGTAGTAGTGTCAGGGTCTTAGTTAGGGAGAGTGTCAGTGCCTGAGTTGGTAATAGTCTCAGGGTCTTTTTTGGGGACAGCATCAGGGCATGAGTTAAAAGTAGTGTCAAGGCCTTAGTTAGGGAGAGTGTCAGTTCCTGTGTAGGGAGTAGTATCAGGCCCTTCGTTAGGGACAGTGTCAGGGTCTGAGGTAGAAGTAGTCTCAGGGCCTTAGTTAGGTAGTGTGTCAGTGCCTAAGTAAGTAGTAGTGTGAGGGCCTTAGTTAGGGACAGTGTCAATGCCTGTGTTGGGAGTAGTGTCAGAGCCTTAGTTAGAGACAGCATCAGTGCCTGCGTTGGGAGTAGTGTCAGGGCCTTACTTAGGGACAGCGTCAGTGCCTGAGTTAGGAGTAGTGTGATGGCCGTAGTTAGGGACACTCTCAGTGCCAGAGTTGGGGGTAGTGGCAGGCCTTTGTTAGGGACTGTGCCAGGGCCTGAGTTAAGAGTAGTGTCAGGGCCTTAGTTAGAGACAGTGTTAGTGCCTGAGTTCAGAGTAATGTCAGGGCCTTAGTTAGGGACAATGTCAGTGCCTAGTTTGGGAGTAGTGTCAGGGCCTTAGTTAGGGACAGTGTCAGTGCCTGAGTTGGGAGTACTGTCAGGGCGTATTTCAGGACAGTCTCAGTGCCTTTGTTGGGATTAGTGTCAGGGTCTTTGTTAGGAACAATGTCAGTGCCTGAGTTGGGAGTTGTGTCAGGACATTAGTTATGGACAGTGTCAGTGCCTGAGTTGGGAGTAGTGTCAGGGCCTTAGTTAGGGACAGTGACAGTGCCTAAGTTGGGAGTAATGTCAGGGCCTTAGTTAGGGACAGTGTCATTGCCTGAGTTGGGACTAATATCAGTGCCTTAGTTAGGGACAGTGTCAGGGCCTGAATTGGGAGTAGTCTCTGAGCCGTAGTTAGGAACAGTGTCAGTGACTGACTTGGGAGTACTCTCGGGGTCTTAGTTAAGGTCAGTGTCAGGGCATGAGTTAAGTATTGTGTCAAAGCCTTAGTTACGGAGAGTGTCAGTTGTTGAATTAAGAGAAGTGTAATGGCCTTATTTAGTGACAGTGACAGTGCCTGAGTTAGGAGTGGAGTCAGGGCCTTATTTACGGTAGTGTCAGTGCCTGCATTAGGAGTAGTGTCAGGGCCTTAGTTAGGGACAGTGTCAGTGCCTGAGTTGGGAGTAGTGTCAGGACATTAATTAGGGAGAGTGTCAGTGCCTGAGTTGGGAGTAGTGCCAGTGCCTTAGTTAGAGACAGCGCCAGTGCTTGAGTTGGGAGTAGTGTCAGGGCCATAGTTAGGGATGGTGTCAGTTGCTGAGATGGGAGTAGTGTCAGGCCCTTAGTTACAGACAGTGCCAGGGCCTGAGTTGGGATTAGTTTCAGGGTCTTTATTATGGACTGTGTCAGGGCCTGAGTTAAGAGTAGTGTCAAGGCCTTAATTAGGGAGAGTGTCACTGTCTGAGTTGGGAGTAGGGTCAGACCCTTAGTTAAGGGACAGCGTCAGTGTCTGAGTTAGGAATAGTGCCAGAGCCTAAGTTACGGACAGTGCCAGGGCCTGAGTTAGGAGTAGTCTCAGACCGGTAGTTAGTAACAGTGTAAGGGCCTCAGTTGTGAGTAGTTTCAGGGCCTTAGTTAGCAAAAGTGTCAATGCCGGAATTGGGAGTAATGTCAGGGCTTACTTAGGGAGAGTGTCAGTGCCTGAGGTGGAAGTAGTATCAGGGCCTTAGTTAAGGAGAGTGTCAGTGCCTGAGTTCAGAGTACTGTCAGGGCATATTTAGGGACAGTCTCAGTGTCTATTTTGGGAGTAGTGTCACAGCCTTAGTTAGTGACATTGTCAGTGCCTGAGTAAGGAGTAGTGTCCGGGCCTTAGTTAGGGACAGTGTCAGTTGCTTAGTTAGGAGTAGTGTCACGGCCTAAGTTAGGGCCAGTGTCAGTGCCTGAGTCAGGAGTAGAGTCAGGGCCTAAGTTAGGGACAGTGTCATTGCTTGAGATAGGAGTAGTGTCAGGGCCTTAGTTAGGAGTAGCATCAGTGCCTTCGTTAGTTATTGTATCAGCGCCTCAGTTAGGAATAGTTTCAGGGCCTTATTTAGGGACAGTGTTAGTGCCTGAGTTAGGAGTTGTGTCGGCCTTAGTTAGGGACCTTTTCAGGGCCTGAGTTAGGAGTAATGTCAGGGCCTTCCTTAAGTATTGTGTCAGCGCCTGAGTTAGGAATAGTGTCAGGGCCTTAGTTAGGGACATTGTCAGGGCATGATTTAGGAGTTGTGTTAGGGCGTGAGCTATGAATAGTGTCGGGGCCTTAGTTAGTGACAGTGTCAGTGCTGAGTTTGGAGTAGTATCAGGGCCTTAGTTAGAGGCAGTGTCAGGGCCTGAGTTAGGTGTATGTCAGGGCCTTAGTTAGGGAGAGTGTCAGTGCCTGATTTAGGAGTAGTGCCAGAGGCTTTGTTAGGGACAGTGTCAGGGCCTGAGTTAAGAGTAGTGTCACAGCTGTACTTAGGACCAGTGTCAGGGCCTTAGTTAAGTCCAACATCAGCGCCTATGATAGGAATCAGATCAGGACCTGTGTTACAGGTAATGTCAGGGCCTTATTTAAGAACAGTGTCAGGGCCTGAGTCCTGACTTACTCCTTTCTCTCCTCACTAAGGACTTTTGACACTACTGCTAATTCAGGCCCTGATAATGTCCCTAACTAAGGCCCTGACACTTTCCCTGGCTAAGGCCCTGACCTTCTCCTAAGTCAGGCCCTGATACTGTCCCTAACAATGGCCCTGACACTACACCTAACGGAGGCCCCGACATGATACCTAACAAAGGCTTTGTTGCTAGTCCAAACTAAAGCCCTAAAATTGGTCCTAAATAAGGCCTTGACACCAATCCTAACTCAGGCCCTAAAACTGTCCCTAACTAAGGCCCTGATAGTATGCCTAACTCAGGCCCTCATACGATTCCTAACAATGGCTCTGATGCTAGTCCAAACTAAGGCCCTGAAATTGGTCCTAAATAAGGCCTTGACACTAATCCTAACTCAGGCCCTAGCACTGTCCCTAACTAGGTCTCAGACAGTACACCTAAATCAGACCCTGACACTGTCCCTAAGCAAGGCCCTGACACTACTCCTAACTCAGTCCCTTACACTGTACCTAACAAAGTCTCTGATGCTAGGCCTAACTCAGGCCCTGAAACCGTCTGTAACTAAGGCCCTGCTGCCATCACTATCAAAAGTCCTGACATTATCCTGAGCTAATATCCTGACCTATGTCTTTCCAAGGTCCTGAAACTGTCCCAAAGTAAGCCCTGACGCTGTCCCTAAGTGAAGACCTGAGGCTGTCCCTACCTCAGGCCCTGAAGCTTTCCTTAACTGAAGCCTTGACGCTCTGACTAATTCAGGCACTGATCATGTACCTAACGAAGACCTTAATGCTGATCCAGCAAAGACGCTGATGCTGCTCCAAAGTCATGCCCTGACAGTGTGCCCAGCTAAGGGCCTGATGCTAAGCCTCACTCAGGCCCTGTCGCTCTCCCTAAGTCAGGCCCTGACACTGTCACTAACTAAGGCCCTGACTCTACTCCTAATTCAGTCCCGTACATTGTATCTAACAAAGGCTCTGATGCTAGTCGTAACTCAGGGCCTGACACTGTCTCTAACTAAGGGCTGCTGCCATCAACATCTAAAGTCCTGACATTATCCGGAGCTAATAACCTGACCCATGTCTTACCAAGGTCCTGACACTGTCCCAAAGTAAGCCCTGACGCTATCCCTAAGTGAGGCCCTGAAGCTTTCCCTAACTAACTCAGGCCTTGATGCTGTGACTAACTCAGACCCTGCACATGCCTTTAACTAAGACCCTAAGGCTGATCCAACAGAGACCCTGATGCTGCTCCTAAGTCATGCCTCGATAGTGTCCCCCACTAAGTGTCTGATGCTAGGCCTCACTCAGACCCTAACGCTCTCCCTAAGTCAGGCTCTGATGCTGTCCCTACCTGAAGCCCTGACACTGGTTCTAAATAAGGATCTGATACTCTCAGTAACTAAGGTTTTGACACTATGCTTAGGTCCTTTCCTGACACTATCCCTAGACCATAACCTGACCCTGTCCCTAGCAAATGTCGTGCCTCTTATGCTAACTACAGCCCTGCTGCTGTCCTTAACTAAGGGCCTAAAATTACTCTCGAGGCTGTGACCCTGTCCGTACCTAAGGCCTCGATGTTCGTCCTAATTCAGGGCCTGACACTGTCCCTAACTAAGGCCCTGCTGCCGTCAATATCTAAAGTCCTGACACTATCCTGAGCTAATTTCTTGACCCATCTCTTACCAAGGTCCTGAAACTGTCCCTAAGGAAGCCCTGATGCTGTCTCTAAGTGAGGCCTTGAGGCTGTCCCTAATAGAGGCCCTGATAATATCTTTAACATAGCCCCTGAGGCTGATCCTACCGTGGCTCTTATGCTGCTCCTAAGTCATGCCCTGACACTGTCTCTAGCTAAGGCCCTGACGCTAGGCCTCACTCAGGCCCTGTCCCACTCCCTAAGTCAGGCTCTGACGCTGTTCCTACCCGAAGCCCTGACACTCACTGCTCCTAAATTAGGTCCTGATGTGCTAAGTAACTAAGGTCTTGACACTAGCCCTAGGTCATTTCCTGACACTCTCCCTAGACCTTAACCTAACCTTCTCTTTAGCTAATGTCGAGATGAGCTAAAGAGAGTCTTTAGAACGAGATTCTTTCATCTTCTGAATATAGTTTTCTTCAAAACATAATTTTTATAGTGTTACTAACTTTAAACAAAATGTACTCAACTGCTGTGGAATATTCCTTCATAGGAGCGTGCATGGTTCACTTGTGCATCTGCTTGTGGTGGTGTTCAGGTTGCTTTCAGCTGTAGATCCCCTTATGCTAGCTAAATCCCTGATTCTGTCCGTAAATGAGGCCCTGAATTTAGGTCCGAGGCCGTGAACCTGTCCCTAACTGGGGCCTGGAGGCTCGTCCTAATGCAGGCCCTGACACTGTCCCTAACTAAGGCTCTGACACTACACCTAACTCAGTCACTGACACTGTACCTAACAAAGGCTCTGATGCTAGTCCTAACTTAGGCCCTGACACTGCCTCTAACTAAGGCCCTGCTGCCGTCAATATCTGAACACCTGATATTATCCTGAGCTAATAGCCTGACCCATGTCTTACCAAGGTCCTGAAACTTTCCCACAGTGAGCCCTGACGCTGTCCCTAAGTGAGGCCTTGAGGCTATCCCTAACGGAGGCCCTGATAATAGCTTTAACCAAGACCCTAATGCTGATCCTACAGAGGCCTTTATGCTGCTCCTAAGTCATGCCCTGATACTGTCCCTTACTCAGGCCCAAAAGATAGGCCTCACTTAGGCCCTGTTGCTGTACCTTAGTTAGGCTCTGATGCTGTCCATACATCAAGCCCTGGCGCTGGTCCTGATTAAGGCGCTCACGCTGCTGCTAACTAAGGCCCTGATGCTCTGAATAACTAAGGTCTTCTCGTTATCCCTTGGTCATTTCCTTTCACTATCTCTGGCCTGGAACCTGACTCTGTCCCGAGATAATCTCCTGCATCTTATGCTAACTGAAACCCTAATGCTCTCCCTAACTAAGGCCCTGACTACTCCTAACTAAGGCCATGACACTGAATCTAACAAAGGCCCGGAATCTGTCCTTAATATAGTCCCTGCTGCCAGCAATAACTAAAATCCTGACACTCTCCTGAGCTAATATTCTGACTCATTTCTAACCAAGGTCCAGACACTGTCCCTAAGAAAGCCCTGTCGCTGTCTTTAAGTGAAGACCTGAGGCTGTCTGTAACTCAGACCCTGAAGCTTTCCCTAACTGAGGCCTTGACGCTGTGACTAACTAGGGCTCCGGTCATGTCTTTAACTAAGAGCCTAAAGCTGATCCAACAAAGGCACTGATGCTGCTCCTAAGTCATTCCCTGACAGTGTCCCCAGCTAAGGGCCTGACATTAGGCCTCACTCAGGCCCTGTCGCTCTCCCTAAGTCAGGCCCTGGTGCTGTCCCTACCTGAAGCCCTAACACTGCTTCTGAAGAAGTCCCTGAGAGTCTCAGTAACAAAGGTCTTCACACTATCCTTAGGTCATTTCCTGACACGATTCCAAGCCTTTACCCTAACCCTGTCCTGAGCTAATGTCCTACCTCTTATGCTAACTAAAGACCTTATGCTGGCCTAATTCAGGCATTGAATTTAGTCCCAAGGCCGCTAGACTGTCCCCTACTCGGCTCGATGCCCTTACCGTCACAATGTTCCATGACCACTGTCATCACAATGCTCCACGCCCTTGTCATCACAATGCTCCATAACCCGTGTCATCACAAGGCTCCATGACCTTTCTCATCGCAATGCTCCATGCCATTGTCATCACAATGCTCCATGCCCTTATCATCACAATGCTCCATGACCCCTTTCATCACAATGCTCCATGACCCTTGTCTAAAATGCTACATGCCTGTGAAATCACAAAGCTCCATACTCCCTGTCATCACAAGTCACCATGACTCTTGTCATCACAATGTTTCATGGCCCCTGTCATCACAATGCTCCATGGCCCTTGTCATCACAATGCTCCAAATTCCTTGCAATCAAAATGCTCCTTGACCCTTTCATCACAATGTTACAGTACCCCTTTCTTCACAATGCTCCATGCCGCTGGTCACCACAATGCTCCATGACTTCTGTCATCACAATGCTCCATGTTCCTTGTCATTAAAATGCTCCATGGCCCCTGTCATCACAATGCTGCATGATCCTTATAATCTCAATGCTCTATGGTCCTCGTCATCACAAATCTCCACGCATTTGTCATTACAATGCTCCATGACCCCTGTCAGCCCAATGCTCCATAGCACTTTTCATCACAATGCTACATGACCACTTTTATCACAATGTTCCATGACCACTTTAATGACAATGCTCCATGACCACTTTCATCACAATGCCCCATGACCCCTGTCTTCAAAATGCTCCATGGCCCTTGTCACCACAATGCTCCAGGACCCGTCATCACAATTCTCCATGGCCCTTGTCATCACAATGCTCCATAGCGCTTGTCATCACAATGATCCAGAGCCTTAGTGCTTGAGTTGGGATTAGTCTCATTGCCTCAGTTAGGGACAATGTCATTGCCTGAATTGGGAGTAGTGTCAGAGCCTTAGTTAGGGACAGCGCCAGGGCGAGTTGGGAGTAGTGCAAGTGCTTTAGTTAGGGACAGTGCCAGTGCTTGCTTTTGGAGTAGTGTCAGGGCCAGAGTTAGGGACAGTGTCAGTGGCTGAGATGGGAATAGTGTCAGGGCCTTAGTTACGGACATTGTCAGTGCCTAAGTTGGGATTTTTGTCGGGGTCTTTATTATGGACAGTGTCAGGGCCTGAGTTAAGAGTAGTGTCAAGGCCTTAATTTGGAAGAGTGTCAGTGACTCAGTTTGGAGTAGTTTCAGACCCTTAGTTAGGAAGAGCGTCAGTGCCTGAGTTGGGAGTAGTGACATGGCCTAAGTTATGGACAGTGTCAGGGTCTGAGTTAGGAATAGTCTCAGGACGTTAGTTAGGGACAGTGTCAGTGACTGTGTTAGGAATAGTGTCAGGGCCTAAGTTAGGAGTAGTCTGAGACCGGTAGTTAGGAACAGTGTCAGGGCCTGAGTTGTGAGTAGTTTCAGGGCCTTAGAGAAAGTGTCATTGCCGGAGTTGGGAGTTATGTCAGGGCCTTAGTTAGGGACAGTGTCAGTGCCTGAGTTGGGAGTAGCGTCAGGGCCTAGTTAGGGACAGTGTCAGTGCCTGAGTTGGAAGTAATGTCAGGGCATTAGGGACAGTGTCAGTGGCTGAGATGGGAGTAGTGTCAGGGCCTAGTTAGGGACAGGGTCAGTGCCTGAGTTGTGAGTAGTTTCAAGGCCTTAGTTAGAGAAAGTGTCAGTGCCGGATTTGGGAGTTATGTCAGGGCCTTAGTTAGGGACAGTGTCAGTGCCTGAGTTGGGAGTAGTGTCAGGGCCTAGTTAGAGAAAGTGTCAGTGCCGGAGTTGGGAGTAGTGTCAGGGCCTTAGTTAGGGACAGTGTCAGTGCCTGAGTTGGGATTAGTGTCAGGGCCTAGTTAGGGACAGTGTCAGTGGCTGTGATGGTAGTAGTGTCAGGGTCTTAGTTAGGGAGAGTGTCAGTGCCTGAGTTGGTAATAGTCTCAGGGTCTTTTTTGGGGACAGCATCAGGGCATGAGTTAAAAGTAGTGTCAAGTTACTGTGTAGGGAGTAGTATCAGGCCCTTCATTAGGGACAGTGTCAGGGTCTGAGGTAGAAGTAGTCTCAGGGCCTTAGTTAGGTAGTGTGTCAGTGCCTAAGTAAGTAGTAGTGTGAGGGCCTTAGTTAGGGACAGTGTCAATGCCTGTGTTGGGAGTAGTGTCAGGGCCTTACTTAGGGACAGCGTGAGTGCCTGAGTTAGGAGTAGTTTGATGGCCGTAGTTAGGGACACTCTCAGTGCCAGAGTTGGGGGTAGTGGCAGGCCTTTGTTAGGGACTGTGCCAGGGCCTGAGTTAAGAGTAGTGTCAGGGCCTTAGTTAGAGACAGTGTTAGTGCCTGAGTTCAGAGTAATGTCAGGGCCTTAGTTAGGGACAATGTCAGTGCCTAGTTTGGGAGTAGTGTCAGGGTCTTAGTTAGGGACAGTGTCAGTGCCTGAGTTGGGAATACTGTCAGGGCGTATTTCGGGACAGTCTCAGTGCCTTTGTTGGGATTAGTGTCAGGGTCTTTGTTAGGAACAATGTCAGTGCCTGAGTTGGGAGTTGTGTCAGGACATTAGTTATGGACAGTGTCAGTGCCTGAGTTGGGAGTAGTGTCAGGGCCTTAGTTAGGGACAGTGACAGTGCCTAAGTTGGGAGTAATGTCAGGGCCTTAGTTAGGGACAGTGTCATTGCCTGAGTTGGGACTAATATCAGTGCCTTAGTTAGGGACAGTGTCAGGGCCTGAATTGGGAGTAGTCTCTGAGCCGTAGTTAGGAACAGTGTCAGTGACTGACTTGGGAGTACTCTCGGGGTCTTAGTTAAGGTCAGTGTCAGGGCATGAGTTAAGTATTGTGTCAAAGCCTTAGTTACGGAGAGTGTCAGTTGTTGAATTAAGAGAAGTGTAATGGCCTTATTTAGTGACAGTGACAGTGCCTGAGTTAGGAGTGGAGTCAGGGCCTTATTTACGGTAGTGTCAGTGCCTGCATTAGGAGTAGTGTCAGGGCCTTAGTTAGGGACAGTGTCAGTGCCTGAGTTGGGAGTAGTGTCAGGACATTAATTAGGGAGAGTGTCAGTGCCTGAGTTGGGAGTAGTGCCAGTGCCTTAGTTAGAGACAGCGCCAGTGCTTGAGTTGGGAGTAGTGTCAGGGCCATAGTTAGGGATGGTGTCAGTTGCTGAGATGGGAGTAGTGTCAGGCCCTTAGTTACAGACAGTGCCAGGGCCTGAGTTGGGATTAGTTTCAGGGTCTTTATTATGGACTGTGTCAGGGCCTGAGTTAAGAGTAGTGTCAAGGCCTTAATTAGGGAGAGTGTCACTGTCTGAGTTGGGAGTAGGGTCAGACCCTTAGTTAAGGGACAGCGTCAGTGTCTGAGTTAGGAATAGTGCCAGAGCCTAAGTTACGGACAGTGCCAGGGCCTGAGTTAGGAGTAGTCTCAGACCGGTAGTTAGTAACAGTGTAAGGGCCTCAGTTGTGAGTAGTTTCAGGGCCTTAGTTAGCAAAAGTGTCAATGCCGGAATTGGGAGTAATGTCAGGGCTTACTTAGGGAGAGTGTCAGTGCCTGAGGTGGAAGTAGTATCAGGGCCTTAGTTAAGGAGAGTGTCAGTGCCTGAGTTCAGAGTACTGTCAGGGCATATTTAGGGACAGTCTCAGTGTCTATTTTGGGAGTAGTGTCACAGCCTTAGTTAGTGACATTGTCAGTGCCTGAGTAAGGAGTAGTGTCCGGGCCTTAGTTAGGGACAGTGTCAGTTGCTTAGTTAGGAGTAGTGTCACGGCCTAAGTTAGGGCCAGTGTCAGTGCCTGAGTCAGGGCCTAAGTTAGGGACAGTGTCATTGCTTGAGATAGGAGTAGTGTCAGAGCCTTAGTTAGGAGTAGCATCAGTGCCTTCGTTAGTTATTGTATCAGCGCCTCAGTTAGGAATAGTTTCAGGGCCTTATTTAGGGACAGTGTTAGTGCCTGAGTTAGGAGTTGTGTCGGCCTTAGTTAGGGACCTTTTCAGGGCCTGAGTTAGGAGTAATGTCAGGGCCTTCCTTAAGTATTGTGTCAGCGCCTGAGTTAGGAATAGTGTCAGGGCCTTAGTTAGGGACATTGTCAGGGCATGATTTAGGAGTTGTGTTAGGGCGTGAGCTATGAATAGTGTCGGGGCCTTAGTTAGTGACAGTGTCAGTGCTGAGTTTGGAGTAGTATCAGGGCCTTAGTTAGAGACAGTGTCAGGGCCTGAGTTAGGTGTATGTCAGGGCCTTAGTTAGGGAGAGTGTCAGTGCCTGATTTAGGAGTAGTGCCAGAGGCTTTGTTAGGGACAGTGTCAGGGCCTGAGTTAAGAGTAGTGTCACAGCTGTACTTAGGACCAGTGTCAGGGCCTTAGTTAAGTCCAACATCAGCGCCTATGATAGGAATCAGATCAGGACCTGTGTTACAGGTAATGTCAGGGCCTTATTTAAGAACAGTGTCAGGGCCTGAGTCCTGACTTACTCCTTTCTCTCCTCACTAAGGACTTTTGACACTACTGCTAATTCAGGCCCTGATAATGTCCCTAACTAAGGCCCTGACACTTTCCCTGGCTAAGGCCCTGACCTTCTCCTAAGTCAGGCCCTGATACTGTCCCTAACAATGGCCCTGACACTACACCTAACGGAGGCCCCGACATGATACCTAACAAAGGCTTTGTTGCTAGTCCAAACTAAAGCCCTAAAATTGGTCCTAAATAAGGCCTTGACACCAATCCTAACTCAGGCCCTAAAACTGTCCCTAACTAAGGCCCTGATAGTATGCCTAACTCAGGCCCTCATACGATTCCTAACAATGGCTCTGATGCTAGTCCAAACTAAGGCCCTGAAATTGGTCCTAAATAAGGCCTTGACACTAATCCTAACTCAGGCCCTAGCACTGTCCCTAACTAGGTCTCAGACAGTACACCTAAATCAGACCCTGACACTGTCCCTAAGCAAGGCCCTGACACTACTCCTAACTCAGTCCCTTACACTGTACCTAACAAAGTCTCTGATGCTAGGCCTAACTCAGGCCCTGAAACCGTCTGTAACTAAGGCCCTGCTGCCATCACTATCAAAAGTCCTGACATTATCCTGAGCTAATATCCTGACCTATGTCTTTCCAAGGTCCTGAAACTGTCCCAAAGTAAGCCCTGACGCTGTCCCTAAGTGAAGACCTGAGGCTGTCCCTACCTCAGGCCCTGAAGCTTTCCTTAACTGAAGCCTTGACGCTCTGACTAATTCAGGCCCTGATCATGTACCTAACGAAGACCTTAATGCTGATCCAGCAAAGACGCTGATGCTGCTCCAAAGTCATGCCCTGACAGTGTGCCCAGCTAAGGGCCTGATGCTAAGCCTCACTCAGGCCCTGTCGCTCTCCCTAAGTCAGGCCCTGACACTGTCACTAACTAAGGCCCTGACTCTACTCCTAATTCAGTCCCGTACATTGTATCTAACAAAGGCTCTGATGCTAGTCGTAACTCAGGGCCTGACACTGTCTCTAACTAAGGGCTGCTGCCATCAACATCTAAAGTCCTGACATTATCCGGAGCTAATAACCTGACCCATGTCTTACCAAGGTCCTGACACTGTCCCAAAGTAAGCCCTGACGCTATCCCTAAGTGAGGCCCTGAAGCTTTCCCTAACTAACTCAGGCCTTGATGCTGTGACTAACTCAGACCCTGAACATGCCTTTAACTAAGACCCTAAGGCTGATCCAACAGAGACCCTGATGCTGCTCCTAAGTCATGCCTCGATAGTGTCCCCCACTAAGTGTCTGATGCTAGGCCTCACTCAGACCCTAACGCTCTCCCTAAGTCAGGCTCTGATGCTGTCCCTACCTGAAGCCCTGACACTGGTTCTAAATAAGGATCTGATACTCTCAGTAACTAAGGTTTTGACACTATGCTTAGGTCCTTTCCTGACACTATCCCTAGACCATAACCTGACCCTGTCCCTAGCAAATGTCGTGCCTCTTATGGTAACTACAGCCCTGCTGCTGTCCTTAACTAAGGGCCTAAAATTACTCTCGAGGCTGTGATCCTGTCTGTACCTAAGGCCTCGATGTTCGTCCTAATTCAGGGCCTGACACTGTCCCTAATTAAGGCCCTGCTGCCGTCAATATCTAAAGTCCTGACACTATCCTGAGCTAATTTCTTGACCCATCTCTTACCAAGGTCCTGAAACTGTCCCTAAGGAAGCCCTGATGCTGTCTCTAAGTGAGGCCTTGAGGCTGTCCCTAATAGAGGCCCTGATAATATCTTTAACATAGCCCCTGAGGCTGATCCTACCGTGGCTCTTATGCTGCTCCTAAGTCATGCCCTGACACTGTCTCTAGCTAAGGCCCTGACGCTAGGCCTCACTCAGGCCCTGTCCCACTCCCTAAGTCAGGCTCTGACGCTGTTCCTACCCGAAGCCCTGACACTCACTGCTCCTAAATTAGGTCCTGATGTGCTAAGTAACTAAGGTCTTGACACTAGCCCTAGGTCATTTCCTGACACTCTCCCTAGACCTTAACCTAACCTTCTCTTTAGCTAATGTCGAGATGAGCTAAAGAGAGTCTTTAGAACGAGATTCTTTCATCTTCTGAATATAGTTTTCTTCAAAACATAATTTTTATAGTGTTACTAACTTTAAACAAAATGTACTCAACTGCTGTGGAATATTCCTTCATAGGAGCGTGCATGGTTCACTTGTGCATCTGCTTGTGGTGGTGTTCAGGTTGCTTTCAGCTGTAGATCCCCTTATGCTAGCTAAATCCCTGATTCTGTCCGTAAATGAGGCCCTGAATTTAGGTCCGAGGCCGTGAACCTGTCCCTAACTGGGGCCTGGAGGCTCGTCCTAATGCAGGCCCTGACACTGTCCCTAACTAAGGCTCTGACACTACACCTAACTCAGTCACTGACACTGTACCTAACAAAGGCTCTGATGCTAGTCCTAACTTAGGCCCTGACACTGCCTCTAACTAAGGCCCTGCTGCCGTCAATATCTGAACACCTGATATTATCCTGAGCTAATAGCCTGACCCATGTCTTACCAAGGTCCTGAAACTTTCCCACAGTGAGCCCTGACGCTGTCCCTAAGTGAGGCCTTGAGGCTATCCCTAACGGAGGCCCTGATAATAGCTTTAACCAAGACCCTAATGCTGATCCTACAGAGGCCTTTATGCTGCTCCTAAGTCATGCCCTGATACTGTCCCTTACTCAGGCCCTAAAGATAGGCCTCACTTAGACCCTGTTGCTGTACCTTAGTTAGGCTCTGATGCTGTCCATACATCAAGCCCTGGCGCTGGTCCTGATTAAGGCGCTCACGCTGCTGCTAACTAAGGCCCTGATGCTCTGAATAACTAAGGTCTTCTCGTTATCCCTTGGTCATTTCCTTTCACTATCTCTGGCCTGGAACCTGACTCTGTCCCGAGATAATCTCCTGCATCTTATGCTAACTGAAACCCTAATGCTCTCCCTAACTAAGGCCCTGACTACTCCTAACTAAGGCCATGACACTGAATCTAACAAAGGCCCGGAATCTGTCCTTAATATAGTCCCTGCTGCCAGCAATAACTAAAATCCTGACACTCTCCTGAGCTAATATTCTGACTCATTTCTAACCAAGGTCCAGACACTGTCCCTAAGAAAGCCCTGTCGCTGTCTTTAAGTGAAGACCTGAGGCTGTCTGTAACTCAGACCCTGAAGCTTTCCCTAACTGAGGCCTTGACGCTGTGACTAACTAGGGCTCCGGTCATGTCTTTAACTAAGAGCCTAAAGCTGATCCAACAAAGGCACTGATGCTGCTCCTAAGTCATTCCCTGACAGTGTCCCCAGCTAAGGGCCTGACATTAGGCCTCACTCAGGCCCTGTCGCTCTCCCTAAGTCAGGCCCTGGTGCTGTCCCTACCTGAAGCCCTAACACTGCTTCTGAAGAAGTCCCTGAGAGTCTCAGTAACAAAGGTCTTCACACTATCCTTAGGTCATTTCCTGACACGATTCCAAGCCTTTACCCTAACCCTGTCCTGAGCTAATGTCCTACCTCTTATGCTAACTAAAGACCTTATGCTGGCCTAATTCAGGCATTGAATTTAGTCCCAAGGCCGCTAGACTGTCCCCTACTCGGCTCGATGCCCTTACCGTCACAATGTTCCATGACCACTGTCATCACAATGCTCCACGCCCTTGTCATCACAATGCTCCATAACCCGTGTCATCACAAGGCTCCATGACCTTTCTCATCGCAATGCTCCATGCCATTGTCATCACAATGCTCCATGCCCTTATCATCACAATGCTCCATGACCCCTTTCATCACAATGCTCCATGACCCTTGTCTAAAATGCTACATGCCTGTGAAATCACAAAGCTCCATACTCCCTGTCATCACAAGTCACCATGACTCTTGTCATCACAATGTTTCATGGCCCCTGTCATTCAAAATGCCTTATGACCACTGTCATACAAATGTTCCATGGCCCTTGTCATCACAATGCCCCGTGACCCCTGTCATCACAATGTTCCAGGGCCCCTGTCATCACAATGAGCCATGACCCCTTTCATCACAATGCTCCAGGTCCGTTTTCATCACAATGCTCCATGAGCCCTGTCATCACAATGTTCCCTGGCCTTTGTCATCACAATTCTCCATGGCCCCTGTAATCACAGTGCTCCATGACAACGTTCATCACATTGCTTCAGGACCACTGTCATCATAATGCCACATGAGCCCTGTCATCACAATGCTCCATGGCCCTTGTCATCACAATGCTCCAAATTCCTTGCAATCAAAATGCTCCTTGACCCTTTCATCACAATGTTACAGTACCCCTTTCTTCACAATGCTCCATGCCGCTGGTCACCACAGTGCTCCATGACTTTTGTCACCACAATGCTCCATGTCCCTTGTCATTAAAATATTCCATGGCCCCTGTCATCACAATGCTGCATGATCCTTATAATCTCAATGCTCCATGATCCTCGTCATCACAAATCTCCACGCATTTGTCATCACAATGCTGATGACCCCTGTCATCCCAATGCTCCATGACCCCTGTCATCCCAATGCTCCATAGCACTTTTCATCACAATGCTACATGACCACTTTTATCACAATGCTCCATGCCGCTGGTCACCACAATGCTCCATGACCTCTGTCATCACAATGCTCCATGTCCCTTGTCATTAAAATGCTCCATGGCCCCTGTCATCACAATGCTGCATGATCCTTATAATCTCAATGCTCCATGGTCCTCGTCATCACAAATCTCCACGCATTTGTCATTACAATGCTCCATGACCCCTGTCAGCCCAATTCTCCATAGCACTTTTCATCACAATGCTACATGACCACTTTTATCACAATGTTCCTTGACCACTTTAATGACAATGCTCCATGACCACTTTCATCACAATGCCCCATGACCCCTGTCTTCAAAATGCTCCATGGCCCTTGTCACCACAATGCTCCAGGACCCGTCATCACAATTCTCCATGGCCCTTGTCATCACAATGCTCCATAGCGCTTGTCATCACAATGATCCAGAGCCTTAGTGCTTGAGTTGGGATTAGTCTCATTGCCTCAGTTAGGGACAATGTCATTGCCTGAATTGGGAGTAGTGTCAGAGCCTTAGTTAGGGACAGCGCCAGGGCGAGTTGGGAGTAGTGCAAGTGCTTTAGTTAGGGACAGTGCCGGTGCTTGCTTTTGGAGTAGTGTCAGGGCCAGAGTTAGGGACAGTGTCAGTGGCTGAGATGGGAATAGTGTCAGGGCCTTAGTTACGGACATTGTCAGTGCCTAAGTTGGGATTTTTGTCGGGGTCTTTATTATGGACAGTGTCAGGGCCTGAGTTAAGAGTAGTGTCAAGGCCTTAATTTGGAAGAGTGTCAGTGACTCAGTTTGGAGTAGTTTCAGACCCTTAGTTAGGAAGAGCGTCAGTGCCTGAGTTGGGAGTAGTGACATGGCCTAAGTTATGGACAGTGTCAGGGTCTGAGTTAGGAATAGTCTCAGGACGTTAGTTAGGGACAGTGTCAGTGACTGTGTTAGGAATAGTGTCAGGGCCTAAGTTAGGAGTAGTCTGAGACCGGTAGTTAGGAACAGTGTCAGGGCCTGAGTTGTGAGTAGTTTCAGGGCCTTAGAGAAAGTGTCATTGCCGGAGTTGGGAGTTATGTCAGGGCCTTAGTTAGGGACAGTGTCAGTGCCTGAGTTGGGAGTAGTGTCAGGGCCTAGTAAGGGACAGTGTCAGTGCCTGAGTTGGAAGTAATGTCAGGGCATTAGGGACAGTGTCAGTGGCTGAGATGGGAGTAGTGTCAGGGCCTAGTTAGGGACAGGGTCAGTGCCTGAGTTGTGAGTAGTTTCAAGGCCTTAGTTAGAGAAAGTGTCAGTGCCGGATTTGGGAGTTATGTCAGGGCCTTAGTTAGGGACAGTGTCAGTGCCTGAGTTGGGAGTAGTGTCAGGGCCTAGTTAGAGAAAGTGTCAGTGCCGGAGTTGGGAGTAGTGTCAGGGCCTTAGTTAGGGACAATGTCAGTGCCTAGTTTGGGAGTAGTGTCAGGGTCTTAGTTAGGGACAGTGTCAGTGCCTGAGTTGGGAGTACTGTCAGGGCGTATTTCGGGACAGTCTCAGTGCCTTTGTTGGGATTAGTGTCAGGGTCTTTGTTAGGAACAATGTCAGTGCCTGAGTTGGGAGTTGTGTCAGGACATTAGTTATGGACAGTGTCAGTGCCTGAGTTGGGAGTAGTGTCAGGGCCTTAGTTAGGAACAGTGACAGTGCCTAAGTTGGGAGTAATGTCAGGGCCTTAGTTAGGGACAGTGTCATTGCCTGAGTTGGGACTAATATCAGTGCCTTAGTTAGGGACAGTGTCAGGGCCTGAATTGGGAGTAGTCTCTGAGCCGTAGTTAGGAACAGTGTCAGTGACTGACTTGGGAGTACTCTCGGGGTCTTAGTTAAGGTCAGTGTCAGGGCATGAGTTAAGTATTGTGTCAAAGCCTTAGTTACGGAGAGTGTCAGTTGTTGAATTAAGAGAAGTGTAATGGCCTTATTTAGTGACAGTGACAGTGCCTGAGTTAGGAGTGGAGTCAGGGCCTTATTTACGGTAGTGTCAGTGCCTGCATTAGGAGTAGTGTCAGGGCCTTAGTTAGGGACAGTGTCAGTGCCTGAGTTGGGAGTAGTGTCAGGACATTAATTAGGGAGAGTGTCAGTGCCTGAGTTGGGAGTAGTGCCAGTGCCTTAGTTAGAGACAGCGCCAGTGCTTGAGTTGGGAGTAGTGTCAGGGCCATAGTTAGGGATGGTGTCAGTTGCTGAGATGGGAGTAGTGTCAGTCCCTTAGTTACAGACAGTGCCAGGGCCTGAGTTGGGATTAGTTTCAGGGTCTTTATTATGGACTGTGTCAGGGCCTGAGTTAAGAGTAGTGTCAAGGCCTTAATTAGGGAGAGTGTCACTGTCTGAGTTGGGAGTAGGGTCAGACCCTTAGTTAAGGGACAGCGTCAGTGTCTGAGTTAGGAATAGTGCCAGAGCCTAAGTTACGGACAGTGCCAGGGCCTGAGTTAGGAGTAGTCTCAGACCGGTAGTTAGTAACAGTGTAAGGGCCTCAGTTGTGAGTAGTTTCAGGGCCTTAGTTAGCAAAAGTGTCAATGCCGGAATTGGGAGTAATGTCAGGGCTTACTTAGGGAGAGTGTCAGTGCCTGAGGTGGAAGTAGTATCAGGGCCTTAGTTAAGGAGAGTGTCAGTGCCTGAGTTCAGAGTACTGTCAGGGCATATTTAGGGACAGTCTCAGTGTCTATTTTGGGAGTAGTGTCACAGCCTTAGTTAGTGACATTGTCAGTGCCTGAGTAAGGAGTAGTGTCCGGGCCTTAGTTAGGGACAGTGTCAGTTGCTTAGTTAGGAGTAGTGTCACGGCCTAAGTTAGGGCCAGTGTCAGTGCCTGAGTCAGGGCCTAAGTTAGGGACAGTGTCATTGCTTGAGATAGGAGTAGTGTCAGAGCCTTAGTTAGGAGTAGCATCAGTGCCTTCGTTAGTTATTGTATCAACGCCTCAGTTAGGAATACTTTCAGGGCCTTATTTAGGGACAGTGTTAGTGCCTGAGTTAGGAGTTGTGTCGGCCTTAGTTAGGGACCTTTTCAGGGCCTGAGTTAGGAGTAATGTCAGGGCCTTCCTTAAGTATTGTGTCAGCGCCTGAGTTAGGAATAGTGTCAGGGCCTTAGTTAGGGACATTGTCAGGGCATGATTTAGGAGTTGTGTTAGGGCGTGAGCTATGAATAGTGTCGGGGCCTTAGTTAGTGACAGTGTCAGTGCTGAGTTTGGAGTAGTATCAGGGCCTTAGTTAGAGACAGTGTCAGGGCCTTAGTTAGAGACAGTGTCAGGGCCTGAGTTAGGTGTATGTCAGGGCCTTAGTTAGGGAGAGTGTCAGTGCCTGATTTAGGAGTAGTGCCAGAGGCTTTGTTAGGGACAGTGTCAGGGCCTGAGTTAAGAGTAGTGTCACAGCTGTACTTAGGACCAGTGTCAGGGCCTTAGTTAAGTCCAACATCAGCGCCTATGATAGGAATCAGATCAGGACCTGTGTTACAGGTAATGTCAGGGCCTTATTTAAGAACAGTGTCAGGGCCTGAGTCCTGACTTACTCCTTTCTCTCCTCACTAAGGACTTTTGACACTACTGCTAATTCAGGCCCTGATAATGTCCCTAACTAAGGCCCTGACACTTTCCCTGGCTAAGGCCCTGACCTTCTCCTAAGTCAGGCCCTGATACTGTCCCTAACAATGGCCCTGACACTACACCTAACGGAGGCCCCGACATGATACCTAACAAAGGCTTTGTTGCTAGTCCAAACTAAAGCCCTAAAATTGGTCCTAAATAAGGCCTTGACACCAATCCTAACTCAGGCCCTAAAACTGTCCCTAACTAAGGCCCTGATAGTATGCCTAACTCAGGCCCTCATACGATTCCTAACAATGGCTCTGATGCTAGTCCAAACTAAGGCCCTGAAATTGGTCCTAAATAAGGCCTTGACACTAATCCTAACTCAGGCCCTAGCACTGTCCCTAACTAGGTCTCAGACAGTACACCTAAATCAGACCCTGACACTGTCCCTAAGCAAGGCCCTGACACTACTCCTAACTCAGTCCCTTACACTGTACCTAACAAAGTCTCTGATGCTAGGCCTAACTCAGGCCCTGAAACCGTCTGTAACTAAGGCCCTGCTGCCATCACTATCAAAAGTCCTGACATTATCCTGAGCTAATATCCTGACCTATGTCTTTCCAAGGTCCTGAAACTGTCCCAAAGTAAGCCCTGACGCTGTCCCTAAGTGAAGACCTGAGGCTGTCCCTACCTCAGGCCCTGAAGCTTTCCTTAACTGAAGCCTTGACGCTCTGACTAATTCAGGCCCTGATCATGTACCTAACGAAGACCTTAATGCTGATCCAGCAAAGACGCTGATGCTGCTCCAAAGTCATGCCCTGACAGTGTGCCCAGCTAAGGGCCTGATGCTAAGCCTCACTCAGGCCCTGTCGCTCTCCCTAAGTCAGGCCCTGACACTGTCACTAACTAAGGCCCTGACTCTACTCCTAATTCAGTCCCGTACATTGTATCTAACAAAGGCTCTGATGCTAGTCGTAACTCAGGGCCTGACACTGTCTCTAACTAAGGGCTGCTGCCATCAACATCTAAAGTCCTGACATTATCCGGAGCTAATAACCTGACCCATGTCTTACCAAGGTCCTGACACTGTCCCAAAGTAAGCCCTGACGCTATCCCTAAGTGAGGCCCTGAAGCTTTCCCTAACTAACTCAGGCCTTGATGCTGTGACTAACTCAGACCCTGCACATGCCTTTAACTAAGACCCTAAGGCTGATCCAACAGAGACCCTGATGCTGCTCCTAAGTCATGCCTCGATAGTGTCCCCCACTAAGTGTCTGATGCTAGGCCTCACTCAGACCCTAACGCTCTCCCTAAGTCAGGCTCTGATGCTGTCCCTACCTGAAGCCCTGACACTGGTTCTAAATAAGGATCTGATACTCTCAGTAACTAAGGTTTTGACACTATGCTTAGGTCCTTTCCTGACACTATCCCTAGACCATAACCTGACCTTGTCCCTAGCAAATGTCGTGCCTCTTATGCTAACTACAGCCCTGCTGCTGTCCTTAACTAAGGGCCTAAAATTACTCTCGAGGCTGTGACCCTGTCCGTACCTAAGGCCTCGATGTTCGTCCTAATTCAGGGCCTGACACTGTCCCTAACTAAGGCCCTGCTGCCGTCAATATCTAAAGTCCTGACACTATCCTGAGCTAATTTCTTGACCCATCTCTTACCAAGGTCCTGAAACTGTCCCTAAGGAAGCCCTGATGCTGTCTCTAAGTGAGGCCTTGAGGCTGTCCCTAATAGAGGCCCTGATAATATCTTTAACATAGCCCCTGAGGCTGATCCTACCGTGGCTCTTATGCTGCTCCTAAGTCATGCCCTGACACTGTCTCTAGCTAAGGCCCTGACGCTAGGCCTCACTCAGGCCCTGTCCCACTCCCTAAGTCAGGCTCTGACGCTGTTCCTACCCGAAGCCCTGACACTCACTGCTCCTAAATTAGGTCCTGATGTGCTAAGTAACTAAGGTCTTGACACTATCCCTAGGTCATTTCCTGACACTCTCCCTAGACCTTAACCTAACCTTCTCTTTAGCTAATGTCGAGATGAGCTAAAGAGAGTCTTTAGAACGAGATTCTTTCATCTTCTGAATATAGTTTTCTTCAAAACATAATTTTTATAGTGTTACTAACTTTAAACAAAATGTACTCAACTGCTGTGGAATATTCCTTCATAGGAGCGTGCATGGTTCACTTGTGCATCTGCTTGTGGTGGTGTTCAGGTTGCTTTCAGCTGTAGATCCCCTTATGCTAGCTAAATCCCTGATTCTGTCCGTAAATGAGGCCCTGAATTTAGGTCCGAGGCCGTGAACCTGTCCCTAACTGGGGCCTGGAGGCTCGTCCTAATGCAGGCCCTGACACTGTCCCTAACTAAGGCTCTGACACTACACCTAACTCAGTCACTGACACTGTACCTAACAAAGGCTCTGATGCTAGTCCTAACTTAGGCCCTGACACTGCCTCTAACTAAGGCCCTGCTGCCGTCAATATCTGAACACCTGATATTATCCTGAGCTAATAGCCTGACCCATGTCTTACCAAGGTCCTGAAACTTTCCCACAGTGAGCCCTGACGCTGTCCCTAAGTGAGGCCTTGAGGCTATCCCTAACGGAGGCCCTGATAATAGCTTTAACCAAGACCCTAATGCTGATCCTACAGAGGCCTTTATGCTGCTCCTAAGTCATGCCCTGATACTGTCCCTTACTCAGGCCCTAAAGATAGGCCTCACTTAGGCCCTGTTGCTGTACCTTAGTTAGGCTCTGATGCTGTCCATACATCAAGCCCTGGCGCTGGTCCTGATTAAGGCGCTCACGCTGCTGCTAACTAAGGCCCTGATGCTCTGAATAACTAAGGTCTTCTCGTTATCCCTTGGTCATTTCCTTTCACTATCTCTGGCCTGGAACCTGACTCTGTCCCGAGATAATCTCCTGCATCTTATGCTAACTGAAACCCTAATGCTCTCCCTAACTAAGGCCCTGACTACTCCTAACTAAGGCCATGACACTGAATCTAACAAAGGCCCGGAATCTGTCCTTAATATAGTCCCTGCTGCCAGCAATAACTAAAATCCTGACACTCTCCTGAGCTAATATTCTGACTCATTTCTAACCAAGGTCCAGACACTGTCCCTAAGAAAGCCCTGTCGCTGTCTTTAAGTGAAGACCTGAGGCTGTCTGTAACTCAGACCCTGAAGCTTTCCCTAACTGAGGCCTTGACGCTGTGACTAACTAGGGCTCCGGTCATGTCTTTAACTAAGAGCCTAAAGCTGATCCAACAAAGGCACTGATGCTGCTCCTAAGTCATTCCCTGACAGTGTCCCCAGCTAAGGGCCTGACATTAGGCCTCACTCAGGCCCTGTCGCTCTCCCTAAGTCAGGCCCTGGTGCTGTCCCTACCTGAAGCCCTAACACTGCTTCTGAAGAAGTCCCTGAGAGTCTCAGTAACAAAGGTCTTCACACTATCCTTAGGTCATTTCCTGACACGATTCCAAGCCTTTACCCTAACCCTGTCCTGAGCTAATGTCCTACCTCTTATGCTAACTAAAGACCTTATGCTGGCCTAATTCAGGCATTGAATTTAGTCCCAAGGCCGCTAGACTGTCCCCTACTCGGCTCGATGCCCTTACCGTCACAATGTTCCATGACCACTGTCATCACAATGCTCCACGCCCTTGTCATCACAATGCTCCATAACCCGTGTCATCACAAGGCTCCATGACCTTTGTCATCGCAATGCTCCATGCCATTGTCATCACAATGCTCCATGCCCTTATCATCACAATGCTCCATGACCCCTTTCATCACAATGCTCCATGACCCTTGTCTAAAATGCTACATGCCTGTGAAATCACAAAGCTCCATACTCCCTGTCATCACAAGTCACCATGACTCTTGTCATCACAATGTTTCATGGCCCCTGTCATTCAAAATGCCTTATGACCACTGTCATACAAATGTTCCATGGCCCTTGTCATCACAATGCCCCGTGACCCCTGTCATCACAATGTTCCAGGGCCCCTGTCATCACAATGAGCCATGACCCCTTTCATCACAATGCTCCAGGTCCGTTTTCATCACAATGCTCCATGAGCCCTGTCATCACAATGTTCCCTGGCCTTTGTCATCACAATTCTCCATGGCCCCTGTAATCACAGTGCTCCATGACAACGTTCATCACATTGCTTCAGGACCACTGTCATCATAATGCCACATGAGCCCTGTCATCACAATGCTCCATGGCCCTTGTCATCACAATGCTCCAAATTCCTTGCAATCAAAATGCTCCTTGACCCTTTCATCACAATGTTACAGTACCCCTTTCTTCACAATGCTCCATGCCGCTGGTCACCACAATGCTCCATGACTTTTGTCACCACAATGCTCCATGTCCCTTGTCATTAAAATATTCCATGGCTCCTGTCATCACAATGCTGCATGATCCTTATAATCTCAATGCTCCATGATCCTCGTCATCACAAATCTCCACGCATTTGTCATCACAATGCTGATGACCCCTGTCATCCCAATGCTCCATGACCCCTGTCATCCCAATGCTCCATAGCACTTTTCATCACAATGCTACATGACCACTTTTATCACAATGCTCCATGCCGCTGGTCACCACAATGCTCCATGACCTCTGTCATCACAATGCTCCATGTCCCTTGTCATTAAAATGCTCCATGGCCCCTGTCATCACAATGCTGCATGATCCTTATAATCTCAATGCTCCATGGTCCTCGTCATCACAAATCTCCACGCATTTGTCATTACAATGCTCCATGACCCCTGTCAGCCCAATTCTCCATAGCACTTTTCATCACAGTGCTACATGACCACTTTTATCACAATGTTCCTTGACCACTTTAATGACAATGCTCCATGACCACTTTCATCACAATGCCCCATGACCCCTGTCTTCAAAATGCTCCATGGCCCTTGTCACCACAATGCTCCAGGACCCGTCATCACAATTCTCCATGGCCCTTGTCATCACAATGCTCCATAGCGCTTGTCATCACAATGATCCAGAGCCTTAGTGCTTGAGTTGGGATTAGTCTCATTGCCTCAGTTAGGGACAATGTCATTGCCTGAATTGGGAGTAGTGTCAGAGCCTTAGTTAGGGACAGCGCCAGGGCGAGTTGGGAGTAGTGCAAGTGCTTTAGTTAGGGACAGTGCCGGTGCTTGCTTTTGGAGTAGTGTCAGGGCCAGAGTTAGGGACAGTGTCAGTGGCTGAGATGGGAATAGTGTCAGGGCCTTAGTTACGGACATTGTCAGTGCCTAAGTTGGGATTTTTGTCGGGGTCTTTATTATGGACAGTGTCAGGGCCTGAGTTAAGAGTAGTGTCAAGGCCTTAATTTGGAAGAGTGTCAGTGACTCAGTTTGGAGTAGTTTCAGACCCTTAGTTAGGAAGAGCGTCAGTGCCTGAGTTGGGAGTAGTGACATGGCCTAAGTTATGGACAGTGTCAGGGTCTGAGTTAGGAATAGTCTCAGGACGTTAGTTAGGGACAGTGTCAGTGACTGTGTTAGGAATAGTGTCAGGGCCTAAGTTAGGAGTAGTCTGAGACCGGTAGTTAGGAACAGTGTCAGGGCCTGAGTTGTGAGTAGTTTCAGGGCCTTAGAGAAAGTGTCATTGCCGGAGTTGAGAGTTATGTCAGGGCCTTAGTTAGGGACAGTGTCAGTGCCTGAGTTGGGAGTAGTGTCAGGGCCTAGTTAGGGACAGTGTCAGTGCCTGAGTTGGAAGTAATGTCAGGGCATTAGGGACAGTGTCAGTGGCTGAGATGGGAGTAGTGTCAGGGCCTAGTTAGGGACAGGGTCAGTGCCTGAGTTGTGAGTAGTTTCAAGGCCTTAGTTAGAGAAAGTGTCAGTGCCGGATTTGGGAGTTATGTCAGGGCCTTAGTTAGGGACAGTGTCAGTGCCTGAGTTGGGAGTAGTGTCAGGGCCTAGTTAGAGAAAGTGTCAGTGCCGGAGTTGGGAGTAGTGTCAGGGCCTTAGTTAGGGACAGTGTCAGTGCCTGAGTTGGGATTAGTGTCAGGGCCTAGTTAGGGACAGTGTCAGTGGCTGTGATGGTAGTAGTGTCAGGGTCTTAGTTAGGGAGAGTGTCAGTGCCTGAGTTGGTAATAGTCTCAGGGTCTTTTTTGGGGACAGCATCAGGGCATGAGTTAAAAGTAGTGTCAAGGCCTTAGTTAAGGAGAGTGTCAGTTACTGTGTAGGGAGTAGTATCAGGCCCTTCGTTAGGGACAGTGTCAGGGTCTGAGGTAGAAGTAGTCTCAGGGCCTTAGTTAGGTAGTGTGTCAGTGCCTAAGTAAGTAGTAGTGTGAGGGCCTTAGCTAGGGACAGTGTCAATGCCTGTGTTGGGAGTAGTGTCAGAGCCTTAGTTAGAGACAGCATCAGTGCCTGCGTTGGGAGTAGTGTCAGGGCCTTACTTAGGGACAGCGTCAGTGCCTGAGTTAGGAGTAGTGTGATGGCCGTAGTTAGGGACACTCTCAGTGCCAGAGTTGGGGGTAGTGGCAGGCCTTTGTTAGGGACTGTGCCAGGGCCTGAGTTAAGAGTAGTGTCAGGGCCTTAGTTAGAGACAGTGTTAGTGCCTGAGTTCAGAGTAATGTCAGGGCCTTAGTTAGGGACAATGTCAGTGCCTAGTTTGGGAGTAGTGTCAGGGCCTTAGTTAGGGACAGTGTCAGTGCCTGAGTTGGGAGTACTGTCAGGGCGTATTTCGGGACAGTCTCAGTGCCTTTGTTGGGATTAGTGTCAGGGTCTTTGTTAGGAACAATGTCAGTGCCTGAGTTGGGAGTTGTGTCAGGACATTAGTTATGGACAGTGTCAGTGCCTGAGTTGGGAGTAGTGTCAGGGCCTTAGTTAGGGACAGTGACAGTGCCTAAGTTGGGAGTAATGTCAGGGCCTTAGTTAGGGACAGTGTCATTGCCTGAGTTGGGACTAATATCAGTGCCTTAGTTAGGGACAGTGTCAGGGCCTGAATTGGGAGTAGTCTCTGAGCCGTAGTTAGGAACAGTGTCAGTGACTGACTTGGGAGTACTCTCGGGGTCTTAGTTAAGGTCAGTGTCAGGGCATGAGTTAAGTATTGTGTCAAAGCCTTAGTTACGGAGAGTGTCAGTTGTTGAATTAAGAGAAGTGTAATGGCCTTATTTAGTGACAGTGACAGTGCCTGAGTTAGGAGTGGAGTCAGGGCCTTATTTACGGTAGTGTCAGTGCCTGCATTAGGAGTAGTGTCAGGGCCTTAGTTAGGGACAGTGTCAGTGCCTGAGTTGGGAGTAGTGTCAGGACATTAATTAGGGAGAGTGTCAGTGCCTGAGTTGGGAGTAGTGCCAGTGCCTTAGTTAGAGACAGCGCCAGTGCTTGAGTTGGGAGTAGTGTCAGGGCCATAGTTAGGGATGGTGTCAGTTGCTGAGATGGGAGTAGTGTCAGGCCCTTAGTTACAGACAGTGCCAGGGCCTGAGTTGGGATTAGTTTCAGGGTCTTTATTATGGACTGTGTCAGGGCCTGAGTTAAGAGTAGTGTCAAGGCCTTAATTAGGGAGAGTGTCACTGTCTGAGTTGGGAGTAGGGTCAGACCCTTAGTTAAGGGACAGCGTCAGTGTCTGAGTTAGGAATAGTGCCAGAGCCTAAGTTACGGACAGTGCCAGGGCCTGAGTTAGGAGTAGTCTCAGACCGGTAGTTAGTAACAGTGTAAGGGCCTCAGTTGTGAGTAGTTTCAGGGCCTTAGTTAGCAAAAGTGTCAATGCCGGAATTGGGAGTAATGTCAGGGCTTACTTAGGGAGAGTGTCAGTGCCTGAGGTGGAAGTAGTATCAGGGCCTTAGTTAAGGAGAGTGTCAGTGCCTGAGTTCAGAGTACTGTCAGGGCATATTTAGGGACAGTCTCAGTGTCTATTTTGGGAGTAGTGTCACAGCCTTAGTTAGTGACATTGTCAGTGCCTGAGTAAGGAGTAGTGTCCGGGCCTTAGTTAGGGACAGTGTCAGTTGCTTAGTTAGGAGTAGTGTCACGGCCTAAGTTAGGGCCAGTGTCAGTGCCTGAGTCAGGAGTAGAGTCAGGGCCTAAGTTAGGGACAGTGTCATTGCTTGAGATAGGAGTAGTGTCAGGGCCTTAGTTAGGAGTAGCATCAGTGCCTTCGTTAGTTATTGTATCAGCGCCTCAGTTAGGAATAGTTTCAGGGCCTTATTTAGGGACAGTGTTAGTGCCTGAGTTAGGAGTTGTGTCGGCCTTAGTTAGGGACCTTTTCAGGGCCTGAGTTAGGAGTAATGTCAGGGCCTTCCTTAAGTATTGTGTCAGCGCCTGAGTTAGGAATAGTGTCAGGGCCTTAGTTAGGGACATTGTCAGGGCATGATTTAGGAGTTGTGTTAGGGCGTGAGCTATGAATAGTGTCGGGGCCTTAGTTAGTGACAGTGTCAGTGCTGAGTTTGGAGTAGTATCAGGGCCTTAGTTAGAGACAGTGTCAGGGCCTGAGTTAGGTGTATGTCAGGGCCTTAGTTAGGGAGAGTGTCAGTGCCTGATTTAGGAGTAGTGCCAGAGGCTTTGTTAGGGACAGTGTCAGGGCCTGAGTTAAGAGTAGTGTCACAGCTGTACTTAGGACCAGTGTCAGGGCCTTAGTTAAGTCCAACATCAGCGCCTATGATAGGAATCAGATCAGGACCTGTGTTACAGGTAATGTCAGGGCCTTATTTAAGAACAGTGTCAGGGCCTGAGTCCTGACTTACTCCTTTCTCTCCTCACTAAGGACTTTTGACACTACTGCTAATTCAGGCCCTGATAATGTCCCTAACTAAGGCCCTGACACTTTCCCTGGCTAAGGCCCTGACCTTCTCCTAAGTCAGGCCCTGATACTGTCCCTAACAATGGCCCTGACACTACACCTAACGGAGGCCCCGACATGATACCTAACAAAGGCTTTGTTGCTAGTCCAAACTAAAGCCCTAAAATTGGTCCTAAATAAGGCCTTGACACCAATCCTAACTCAGGCCCTAAAACTGTCCCTAACTAAGGCCCTGATAGTATGCCTAACTCAGGCCCTCATACGATTCCTAACAATGGCTCTGATGCTAGTCCAAACTAAGGCCCTGAAATTGGTCCTAAATAAGGCCTTGACACTAATCCTAACTCAGGCCCTAGCACTGTCCCTAACTAGGTCTCAGACAGTACACCTAAATCAGACCCTGACACTGTCCCTAAGCAAGGCCCTGACACTACTCCTAACTCAGTCCCTTACACTGTACCTAACAAAGTCTCTGATGCTAGGCCTAACTCAGGCCCTGAAACCGTCTGTAACTAAGGCCCTGCTGCCATCACTATCAAAAGTCCTGACATTATCCTGAGCTAATATCCTGACCTATGTCTTTCCAAGGTCCTGAAACTGTCCCAAAGTAAGCCCTGACGCTGTCCCTAAGTGAAGACCTGAGGCTGTCCCTACCTCAGGCCCTGAAGCTTTCCTTAACTGAAGCCTTGAAGCTGTGGCTCTGACTAATTCAGGCCCTGATCATGTACCTAACGAAGACCTTAATGCTGATCCAGCAAAGACGCTGATGCTGCTCCAAAGTCATGCCCTGACAGTGTGCCCAGCTAAGGGCCTGATGCTAAGCCTCACTCAGGCCCTGTCGCTCTCCCTAAGTCAGGCCCTGACACTGTCACTAACTAAGGCCCTGACTCTACTCCTAATTCAGTCCCGTACATTGTATCTAACAAAGGCTCTGATGCTAGTCGTAACTCAGGGCCTGACACTGTCTCTAACTAAGGGCTGCTGCCATCAACATCTAAAGTCCTGACATTATCCGGAGCTAATAACCTGACCCATGTCTTACCAAGGTCCTGACACTGTCCCAAAGTAAGCCCTGACGCTATCCCTAAGTGAGGCCCTGAAGCTTTCCCTAACTAACTCAGGCCTTGATGCTGTGACTAACTCAGACCCTGCACATGCCTTTAACTAAGACCCTAAGGCTGATCCAACAGAGACCCTGATGCTGCTCCTAAGTCATGCCTCGATAGTGTCCCCCACTAAGTGTCTGATGCTAGGCCTCACTCAGACCCTAACGCTCTCCCTAAGTCAGGCTCTGATGCTGTCCCTACCTGAAGCCCTAACACTGGTTCTGAATAAGGCCCTGAGAGTCTCCGTAACAAAGGTCTTCACACTATCCTTAGGTCATTTCCTGACACTATCCCTAGATGTTAAACTGACACGGTCACTAGCTAATGTCCTGCCTCTTATGCTAAATGAAGCCCTTAGGCTGTGCCTACCTCAGGCACTGAATATAGTCCCAAGACCATGAAACTGTCCCGAACTAAGGCCTAGATGCTCGCCCTACATCCGGCCCTGACACTGTCCCGAACTAAGGCCCTAACACTATTGCTAACTGGGGATCTGACACTGGACCTTTCAGAGGCCCGCTACTCCTAACTAACGACTTGAAACTTTCCCTAACGTAGGCGCTGCTACCATCAATATCTAAAGTCCTGACATTATCCTGAGCTAATATCCTGACCCATGTCTTACCAAGGTCCTGAAACTCTCCCAAAGTTAGCCCTGACACTGTCCCTAAGTGAGGCCCTGAGGCTGTCCCTCACAGAGGTCCTGATAATGTCTTTAACTAAACTCTAATGCTGATTTTACAGAGACCCTTATGTTGATCCTATGTCATGCCCTGACGCTGTCCGTAGCTAAGGCCCTGACTCTAGGCATCACTCAGGCCCTGTCGCTCTCCCTAAGTCAGGCTAAGACTCTGTCCCTACCTGAAGCCCTGACACTGGGCCTAAATTAGGCACTGATGCTCTAATTAGCTATGGTCTTGACACTATCCCTAGGTCATTTCCTGACACTATCCCTAGATCTTAACCTAAACTTGTCTTTAGCTATTGTCGAGCCTCTTATGCTAACTAAATCCCTGATGCTGTCTCTAACTAAGAGCCTGAAATTAGTCCCGAGGCCGTCAACCTGTCCCTAACTCAGGTTCGAGGCTCATCCTAACTGAGGCGCTGACACTGTCCCTAACTAAAGCCCTGACACTACACCTAACTCAGTCCCTGACACTGTACTTTACAAGGGCTCTGATGCTAGTCCTAACTCAGGCCCTGACACTGTCTCTAAGTAAGGCTCAGAATTTGCCCCTAATATAGGCCCTGCTGTCAGCAATAACTGAAAACTGGACACTAGCCTGAGTTAATATCCTGACATATTTCTAACCCAGGTCCTGACACTGTCCCTAAGAAAGCCCTGTCGCTGTCCCTATGTTAAGAACTGAGGCTGTCCCTAACTCAGGCCCTGAAGCTTTCCCTAACTGAGGCCCTGAAGCTGTGATTAAGTCAGGCCCTGATCATATCTGTAACAAAGACGCTAAGGCTGATCCAACAGAGGCGCTGATTCTGTTCCTAAGTCATGCCCTAACAGTGTCCTCAGCTAAGGGCCTGTCGCTAGGCCTCAATCAGGCCCTGTCTCTCTCTAAGTCTGGCCCTGATGCTGTCCCTACCTGAAGCCCTAACACTGCTTCTGAAGAAGTCCCTGAGGGTCTCAGTAACAAAGGTCTTCACACTCTCCTTAGGTCATTTCCTGACATGATTCCAAGCCTTTACCCTAACCCTGTCCCGAGCTAAAGTCTTGCCTCTTATGCTAACTAAAGACCTTATGCTGTGCCTAATTCAGGCACTGAATTTAGTCCCAAGGCCGCTAGACTGTCCCTAACTCGGCTCGATGCCCTTATCATCACAATGTTCCATGACCACTGTCATCACAATGCTCCACGCCCTTGTCATCAAAATGCTCCATAACCCCTGTCATCACAATGCTCCATGACCTTTGTCATCACAATGCTATATGCCATTGTCATCACAATGCTCCATGACCCCTTTCATCACAATGCTCCATGACCCTTGTCTAAAATGCTACATCCTGTGAAATCACAAAGCTCCATGCCCCCTGTCATCACAAGTCTCCATGACTCTTGTTATCACAATGCTTCATGGCCCCTGTCATTCAAAATGCCATATGACCACTGTCATCAAAATGTTCCATGGCCCTTGTCATCACAATGCCCCGTGACCCCTGTCATCACAAAGTTCCAGGCCCCCTGTCATCACAATGAGCCATGACCCCTTTCATCACAATGCTCCATGAGCCCTGTCAGCACAATGTTCCCTGGCCTTTGTCATCACAATTCTCCATGGCCCCTGTAATCACAGTGCTCCATGACAACGTTCATCACATTGCTCCAGGACCATTGTCATCATAATGCCACATGAGCCCTGCCATCACAATGCTCAATGGCCCTTGTCTTCACAATGCTACATGATCCTTGTAATCAAAATGCTCCTTGACCTTTCATCACAATGTTACAGTACCCCTTTCTTCAAAATGCTCCATGCCGGTGGTCACCACAATGCTCCATGACCTCTGTCATCACAATGCTCCAAGTCCCTTGTCATTAAAATGCTCCAAGGCCCCTGTCATCACAATGCTGCATGATCCTTATAATCTCAATGCTCCATGGTCCTCGTCATCACAAATCTCCACGCATTTGTCATCACAATGCTCCATGACCCCTGTCATCCCAATGCTCCATAGCACTTTTCATCACAATGCTACATGACCACTTTTATCACAATGTTCCATGACCACTTTAATCACAATGCTCCATGACCACTTTCATCACAATGCCCCATGACACCTGTCATCAAAATGCTCCATGGCCCTTGTCACCACAATGCCCCAGGACCCGTCATCACAATTCTCCATGGCCCTTGTCATCACAATGCTCCATGGCGCTTGTCACCACAATGCTCCAGGACCCGTCATCACAATTCTCCATGGCCCTTGTCATCACAGTGCTCCATGGCGCTTGTCATCACCATGATCCAGAGGCTTAGTGCTTGAGTTGCGAGTAGTATCATTGCCTCAGTTAGGGACATTGTAATTGCCTGAATTGGGAGTAGTGTCAGAGCCTTAGTTAGGGACAGCGCTAGGGCGAGTTGGGAGTAGTGCCAGTGCCTTAGTTAGGGACAGTGCCAGTGCTTGCATTGGGAGTAGTGTCAGGGCCATAGTTAGGGACAGTGTCAGTGGCTGAGATGGGAATAGTGTCAGGGCCTTAGTTACGGACATTGTCAGTGCCTAAGTTGGGATTTTTGTCGGGGTCTTTATTATGGACAGTGTCAGGGCCTGAGTTAAGAGTAGTGTCAAGGCCTTAATTTGGAAGAGTGTCAGTGTCTCAGTTTGGAGTAGTGTCAGACCCTTAGGAAGAGCGTCAGTGCCTGAGTTGGGAGAAGTGACATGGCCTAAGTTATGGACAGTGTCAGGGTCTGATTTAGGAATAGTCTCAGGACATTAGTTAGGGACAGTGTCAGTGACTGTGTTAGGAATAGTGTCAGGGTCTAAGTTAGGAGTAGTCTGAGACCGGTAGTTAGGAACAGTGTCAGGGCCTGAGTTGTGAGTAGTTTCAGGGCGTTAGTTAGAGAAAGTGTCAGTGCCGGATTTGGGAGTTATGTCAGGGACTTAGGTAGGGACAGTGTCAGTGCCTGAGTTGGGAGTACTGTCAGGGCCTAGTTAGGGACAGGGTCAGTGCATGAGTTGTTAATAGTTTCAGGGTCTTAGTTAGAGAAAGTGTCAGAGCCGGAGTTGGGTGTTATGTCAGGGCCGTAGTTAGGGACAGTGTCAGTGCCTGAGTTTGGAGTAGTTTCAGGGCCTAGTTAGGGACTGTGTCAGTGCCTGAGTTGGAAGTAGTGTCAGGGCATTACGGACAGTGTCAGTGGCTGAGATGGGAGTAGTGCCAGTGTCTTAGTTAGGGAGAGTGTCAGTGCCTGAGTTGGGAATAGTCTCAGGGTCTTTTTTGGGGACAGCATCAGGGCATGAGTTAAAAGTAGTGTGAAGGCCTTAGTTAGGAAGAGTGTCAGTGCCTGTGTTGGGAGTAGTATCAGGCCCTTCGTTAGGGACAGTGTAAGCGTCTGAGGTAGAAGTAATCTCAGGGCCTTAGTTACGTAACTTGTCAGTGCCTAAGTGAGTAGTAGTGTGAGGGCCTTACTTAGGGACAGTGTCAATGCCTGTGTTGGGGATAGTGTCAGAGCCTTATTTACGAACAGCCTCAGTGCCTGCGTTGGGAGTAGTCTGAGGGCCTTACTTAGGGACAGCGTCAGTGTCTGAGTTTAGAGTAAGGTGATGGCCGTAGTTAGGGACACTCTCAGTGCCAGAGTTGGGGGTAGTGGCAGGCCTTTGTTAGGGACTGTGCCAGGGCCTGAGTTAAGAGTAGTGTCAAGTCCATAGTTAGGGACAGTGTTAGTGCCTGAGTTGAGAGTAATGTCAGGGCCTTAGTTAGGGACAATGTCAGTGCCTAGTTTGGGAGTAATATCAGTGCCTTAGTTAGGGACAGTGTCAGGGCCTGAATTGGGAGTAGTCTCTGGGCCGTAGTGAGGAACAGTGTCAGTGACTGAGTTGGGAGTACTCTCAGGGTCTTAGTTAAGGTCAGTGTCAGAGCATGAGTTAAGTATTGTGTCAAAGCCTTATTTACGGAGAGTGTCAGTTGTTGAGTTAAGAGAAGTGTAATGGCCTTATTTAGTGACAGTGACAGTGCCTGAGTTAGGAGTGGAGTCAGGGCCTTATTTACAGTAGTGTCAGTGCCTGCGTTAGGAGTAGTGTCAGGGCTTTAGTTAGGGACAGTGTCAGTGCCCGAGTTGGGAGTAGTGTCAGGACCTTAATTATGGAGAGTGGCAGTGCCTGAGTTGGGAGTAGTGCCAGTGCCTTAGTTAGAGACAGCGCCAGTGCCTGAGTTGGGAGTAGTGTCAGGGCCCTAGTTAGGGATGGTGTCAGTTGCTGAGATGGGAGTAGTGTCAGGCCCTTAGTTACGGACAGTGCCAGGGCCTGGGTTGGGATTAGTTTCAGGGTCTTCATTATGGACTGTGTCAGGTCCTGACTTAAGAGTCGTGTCAAGGCCTTAATTTGGGAGAGTGTCACTGTCTGAGTTGGGAGTAGGTTCAGACCCTTAGTGAAGGGACAGCGTCAGTGTCTGAGTTAGCAATAGTGCCAGAGCCTAAGTTACGGACAGTGCCAGGGCCTCAGTTAGGAGTAGTCTGAGACCGGTAGTTAGTAACAGTGTAAGGGCCTGAGTTGTGAGTAGTTTCAGGGCCTTAGTTAGCGAAAGTGTCAATGCCGGAATTGGGAGTAATGTCAGGGCTTACTTAAGGAAAGTGTCAGTGCCTGAGGTGGAAGTAGTATCAGGGCCTTAGTTAAGGAGAGTGTCAGTGCCTGAGTTCAGAGTACTGTCAGGGCATATTTAGGGACAGTCTCAGTGTCTATTTTGGGAATAGTGTCACGGCCTTAGTTAGTGACATTGTCAGTGCCTGAGTAAGGAGTAGTGTCCGGGCCTTAGTTAGGGACAGTGTCAGTTGCTTACTTAAGAGTAGTGTCAGGGCCTAAGTTAGGGCAAGTGTCAGTGCCTGAGTCAGGAGTAGAGTCAGGGCCTAAGTTAGGGACAGTGTCATTGCTTGAGATAGGAGTAGTGTCAGAGCCTTAGTTAGGAGTAGCATCAGTGCCTTCGTTAGGTATTGTATCAGCGCCTCAGTTAGGAATAGTTTCAGGGCCTTATTTAAGGACAGTGTTAGTGCCTGAGTTAGGAGTTGTGTCGGCCTTAGTTAGGGACCTTGTCAGGGCCTGAGTTAGGAGTAATGTCAGGGCCTTCCTTAAGTATAGTGTCAGCGCCTGAGTTAGGAATAGTGTCAGGGCCTTAGTTAGGGACATTGTCAAGGCATGATTTAGGAGTTGTGTTAGGGCGTGAGCTATGAATAGTGTCAGGGCCTTAGTTAGTGACAGTGTCAGTGCTGAGTTTGGAGTAGTATCAGGGCCTTAGTTAGAGACAGTGTCAGGGCCTGAGTTAGGTGTATGTCAGGGCCTTAGTTAGGGAGAGTGTCAGTGCCTGATTTAGGAGTAGTGTCAGAGGCTTTGTTAGGGACAGTGTCAGGGCCTGAGTTAAGAGTAGTGTCACAGCTGTACTTAGGACCAGTGTCAGGGCCTTTGTTAAGTCCAACATCAGCGCCTATGATAGGAATCAGATCAGGACCTGTGTTACAGGTAATGTCAGGGCCTTATTTAAGAACAGTGTCAGGGCCTGAGTCCTGACTTACTCCTTTCTCTCCTCACTAAGGACTTTTGACACTACTGCTAATTCAGGCCCTGATAATGTCCCTAACTAAGGCCCTGACACTTTCCCTGGCTAAGGCCCTGACCTTCTCCTAAGTCAGGCCCTGATACTGTCCCTAACAATGGCCCTGACACTACACCTAACGGAGGCCCCGACATGATACCTAACAAAGGCTTTGTTGCTAGTCCAAACTAAAGCCCTAAAATTGGTCCTAAATAAGGCCTTGACACCAATCCTAACTC